>NW_020837984.1:8469183-8543524 GCF_003676395.1 Aethalodelphis obliquidens | reverse complement strand
TGTGTGTGTGTGTGTGTGTGTGTGTGTGTGTGTGTGTGTGTGTGTGTAAATCAGGATCCACAGGCACATGCATACATACAAGTTTCCCTTACCTGCCAGCCCCACACCTGTTTTCTTTGAGATATGACTACTTAAAATAGAATAAGGTAATGACTTACTGAAAGGCTTCTCTTAGTAAAAAGAACTTTCAAGATATAGCTTAAGGAATAAAATTTTAAATAATTTTTAATAAGAGAAATGTCTCCAGTTATGACATGTTAGTTTAAATATTAACCATCATGCCTACTCTCTTTACCTTTCCCCTTTACCATTTCAACTCTAATTAGGTTATCTCCAAACTTTCAAATATGTCCCCACTGTATTGTTTTTTCAAATAAAATTACTCACATTTAGTCTTACATTTAAACACTCTCCAACTTCAGAATCCTATCATAAAATCCTTTGTTTTTCTATACTTGATAGGGTTGGTGGGGAGAGGTGAAAGACAGAAAGAATAAGAAATGGGAAATGGATGAGATTCTTGTTAGTATCTCTTTGTAGCTTCATACAGTTTTATAAAGGGCTTATAAACACATGATCTTTTCTATGAACCATTATCTCAAGAGCCACTATTAAATACTCAGTAAAACATCAAAATTAAGAAATATATACTTGGGACTTCCCTGGTGGCACAGTAGTTAAGAATCCACCTGCCAATGCAGGGGACACAGGTTCAATCCCTGGTCTGGGAAGATCCCACATGCTGTGGAGCAACAACTACTGAGCCCACGTGCCACAACTACTGAAGCCCACGTGCCTAGAGCCCATGCTCCACAACAAGAGAAGTCACCGCAACGAGAAGCCTGTGCACCACATCGAAGAGTAGCCCCCACTCACTGCAACTAGAGAAAGCCCGCGCACAGCAACGAAGACCCAACAGAGCAAAAATAAATAAATTAATTAATTAAAAAAATATATATATGCTACATGGGACCTTTTAGAACAGACAGTATTGTAAAATCAAATAGGTGGGGACTTTCCCAGTGGTCCAGTGGTAGAGAATCCGCCTTCCAATGCAGGGGATGTGGGTTTGATCCCTGGTCAGGGAACTAAGATCCCACATGCCGTGGGGCAACTAAGCCCGTGTGCCACAACTACTGAGCTCGCGCAACTCGACTAGAGCCTGCGGGCCACAAACTAGAGAATCCACGTGCTCTGGACCCCGTGCGCCACAACTACATAGCCCACGCACCCTGGAGCCTGCATGCCTCAACGAAGATCCCATGTGCCACAACTAAGACCCGACACAGCAAAAGTAAATAAAATAAAAATAAATAATAAATCTTAAAAATAAAATCAAATAGGTGGAATCACAAACGAAGACCCACAGTTTGCAACATTTCAGATGCTTCCAAATTTCAACTAACATCTTATCCTTCCTTCTTTAATGTCTTATGCTTCATATGTTATTTCTCTTCACTGATTTTTATAAACACTCTTGCAAAATTTTAAGAGTAAGATAAATACACAGTTCTCTTGTTTACACATATACAATTCATTTTAAACTATTTATTTCACTGTTTTTAAATATTTAAATTAAGAATATTAAAGATATAAATATTAAGTCAATTATTTTTTACTCTCTGCTTAAACATGATTTTAATTTGTTTCTATTTGTTTACTTTCAGGAAATCGGAGATGGTGGTTCTCTCAGAATGGTTCACTTCGGTTTGGTATAAATACGAAACTTGTTTTTTTATTTTTAAAAAACCCGCATTTTTCACATCTAAACTTTTTCATGGCCTGATATAGATTAAAATCTCCCTATATGAATTAAAAAGAGGAGAGATAACATGAATTAGTTAAAACATTTAAATTCAGAGTATTTTCAAAGTAAAGTTTTATTAGTTTCAAAAACATGCAGCATAACAGCAAAGTCATCTTAAGTAAAAGTCTTTAAATTTTTGAAGTTCCTTAAATTGTACATTATTAGGTGCTTCAAAAGTAGGATATTTAAACTTGGTTCTCCCAAGTATTTTAAATATCTCCTCTTGTGATACTGTTTATATTATTAATTTGCATGATGAATAAAGTATTTATTAAGTGAAAAGTTCAGCCCAGGCCCATTGTTGGAAGACAATTTTCCATGGGTCTCTTGAATTACTGATAATGAGGCACTGACTGCCCCTTGGTACACAGATACTATCTCGTTCTGGAGCAATATGCTTACAACCTGTTATAAAAGGTTTGAATTCCCTAAGCTCAGAGTTCCTACTCTTTACAGAGCCCAATGAGTGTGCAACTGTCACCTGGCCCTCTTCACATCACCCTGTGGGAATGGGACTTAGGAAACCATTGCCCACCCTGCAAAAAAATGTTGATACTCTAGCAACTATTGGTGTAAGTAATAAACTCTCTTTTGTCTCTGACCCAGAGTCTCATGTCTTCTACCAGCATGAAACTGAAGTTTGATAACTTGTTGTCTTGCAAGTAGGGTAAAAATCTCAGACCCTTCACAGTTCTTGATCCCCATTCATTAGCAGGTAGCACATATTTTACAACTGTAAATGTCTACAATAATCAACATCTTTTTCAAATATTGTATATGAGGTACATTATATATTTAAATC
The DNA here is from genome assembly GCF_003676395.1 of Aethalodelphis obliquidens. Lineage (NCBI taxonomy): Eukaryota > Metazoa > Chordata > Mammalia > Artiodactyla > Delphinidae > Aethalodelphis > Aethalodelphis obliquidens. The sequence goes on along the minus strand of NW_020837984.1, from coordinate 8,540,915 downwards.
TTATAGTTAAGAGTTAATTAGATTGAACTCTTTTATACTTCGGATTTTTCTCCCTACGTCCTATTCCTCTGTACCACTACCAGAGGGTACAATACAGAAAGGAGGTGAAACCCAAATTAGATTTTTCAATATGCTCTGGAAAAGTTTTAGTAATACATAGTACCTGAACCATACTAAAAAGAGATGAAAAGTTACCGGCGAATTTTCTTTTTAATATTCCTATCTTTCTTTAGCATAATAATCAAAAGTTAACTGATTTTTTAAAGAAAACATTATATTGAGAAAAACATGGCTTTGTCAAGATTGCAACAATTTCTCCAGATTTTTTAGTAAATAGTCATTAACCAGAAATACAAAACACATTTTCTGATCTACCATATCCTTTTGTTTATTTGGCCACTGTCTAGAGACTGGTAGAAAAGTTCAGTACTGTTTCTAGGTCCTTTGTGAGCAAACCATAGTTCATACTAAAAAGTAAAACTTTAAATGAAATATTAAGATAAAATATGGATATAAATAAAATTATTTTGTTCTATACAATGATGATGATGGTAGGTTTGCCAGTTATCTAGGTGAAAATTAAACAAAATTTAGTTCTTAGATAAATTTCCCATTTTTCCCACGTCACATGCCTCTGCAAAAATTAACTCAAATATGTAGAAAACCAAGTTTAGACAGTAATAAGAATATGTTATACATGACATCTTCAAGAGTGTCCATGATTTACAAATGTTGTGCTTTCAAAATGTTGTGAACCTGGGGGTATTTATTAAATATTCCAATAAATTGATATTTCTGCTCTGCTACAGACGAGAATGATGAATGAACTTCCACTGCTCTAAAGTGAGAATAGAGGCACAAACAAGAACAGCTACGTAGCATCTGCACTAGCACTGACAGGTTCACATTTTCTCCTTCAGGAACATATGCATGAGCTTTTTCAACTATTCTGTGACATTCTCAGATCCCCAAAAAGTTCCACAGTAACTCATATTAGTGATGACATTGTGCCTGATTACCAAAATAAACTGTTTGGCATACCTGTTTCTAAATGGTTTGCTTTCACTAAAAAGCCAAATAACCAAAACTGATAATATATTTGCTTCCTACCAACTATCGACATGTTAGTAAAGACAAGGACTATCAAATTTACAAGTGATGTTATATTCTAAAACTTTATTAACTATATTATTTTAAAGTATGTAAAGACATACAGACCAATGGAATAGAATGGACAACCCAGATATAAACCCTCAGAGATATAATCAAGTGATTTTAGTATTGGGAAAATTGTATATCCACATGCCAAAGAATGAAGTTGGACCCTTACCTTGCACCATATATAAAAATTAACTAAAAATAGATCAAAGACCAAAACATAACACCTAATTTATGTAAAACTCTTAGAATAAAACATAGGGAAAAGCCTCAGTACATTAGATTTGGCAATGACTTCTTGGATGTGACACCAAAAGTACAGGCAACAAAGGTAAAAATAAATAAATTGGACTACATCAGAATTTAAAACGTTTTGTTCATCAAAGGACATTATCAACAGAGTGAAAAAGCAACTTATGGAATGAGAGAAAAAATTCGCAAATCATATATCTTATAAGAACTTCTACAGCAACAAAAACACAACCCAGTTGAAAAATGGGCAAAGAACCTGAATAAACATTTCTCCAAAGAAGATATACAAATGGCCAGTAATCACATGAAAAGATACTCAACATCACTAATCATTAGGGAAATGCAAGCCAAAACCACAATGAGCTACCACTTCACCACATTAGGATGGCTATTAAGGACGAAAAAGAAAGTAAATGTCAGCAAGGATGTGGAAGAACTGGAACCCTTGTGTACTACAGGTAGGAATGTAAAATGGTGCAGCCACTATGGAAGACAGCATAGCAGTTCCTAAAAAAAATTAAAAACAGTACTATATCGTCCAGCAATTCCTTTTCTGGTATACGTATCTGTACACCCATGTTCATAGCAGCATTATTTATAATAGCCAAAAGGTGAAAGTAGCCCAAGTGTCCCACCAAAGGATGGATAAACAAAATGTGGTATGTATGTATATACAATGGAATACTCAGTCTTAAAAAGGAAGGAAAATTCTGACACACGCTACAGCATAGATGAACCTTGAGGACATTATGCTAAGTGAAAGAAGCCAGTCACAAAAAGACAAATACTGTGTGATTTCAGTTATATGAGGTATCTAGAGTAGTCAAAATCATAGAAACAGAAAGTAGAATAGTGGTTGCCAGGGACTAGGACGCAGCGGAAATCAGGAGGAGCTGTTTAATGGTATAGAGTTTCAGTTTTGCAAGACAAAAAAGTTCTGAAGATTGGCAATACAATAATGTGAATATACTTAATACTACTGAACTGTACACTTAAAAACGGTTAAGATGATACATTTTATGTTATGTGTATTTTACCATGATTTTATAAGTATGCATGTAACACACAGTTTTACTTTACAATATGACCTTGAAGTCTCTGAAAGAAGTACATTAAGATCTGCTACCTCATTAAAATAACTCCAAAAAAGAGCTAATTTTCAGAAGTAACAATATTTCCCATATTTTAATAATCTAGAAACTATAATCCTAGTTAAATAATCACCAATTTTTTTTTTTTTTTCAAATCATGGAGGTTTGTTTGTTTGTTCGTTTCTTTGGAGAATTATACAACAACCAGTCAAGAAGCATAGGATTCATCCTACATAAAAAAACTTATCCACTGCACTTTTTTGCTGAATTGCAGCCATATTTCTGTCAGTACAAGTGATGACCTATATATGAGGGATTAATCTGACACAAGACAGTGAAGCTTAGCCCTTCAGTATATCATAATCTATTTATTCTGCATGCTAAGAGGAATTCAGATTTTAAAATTATACAGGAAGTGACTCTATAAATGTACAAAGGACAAGAATTAAATCCTAAAATAGGTTTTAAAATCTATATGACATGAATGTAATTATTTATTTTAAAATGTCAAATAATGTCTATGTTATGGGCTTCCCTGGTGGCGCAGTGGTTGAGAGTCCGCCTGCCGATGCAGGGGACATGGGTTTGTGCCCCGGTCTGGAAAGATCCCACATGCCGCGGAGCAGCTGGGCCCATGAGCCATGGCCGCTGAGCCTGCGTGTCCGGAGCCTGTGCTCCGCAATGGGAGAGGCCACAACAGTGAGAGACCCACGTACAGCAAAAAAAAAAAAAAAGTCTATGTTAACATGAATGGACTTAATTATTTTAAAATGTGAAATAAATGTCATATTTAATTTTAAGAGGTAGAATTAAAGTCTTCATTTGATAACATTTAATATAAAATTAATAAGTAAACCTTAAATATAGATTTATTTAAGGGGGTTCTATCTAGAAGTCAACATGATCTCATTCTATGATCACTCACTGAAGTTACCACTATCAAGAGAGGAGAGATGTGCTCACATAATTCACAGGTAGAATGAAAGACATGGTCAGACTAAAAAGAAGAACCCTTTCTTTACTCTGTAATTACTCATATTACATATAAAAAATAAAATTATTAATGATGTATACAAGAGATGCCAGCCAATAGGGACTGCCCTGGTGGCACAGCGGTTAAGAATCTGCCTGCCAATGCAGGGGACATGGGTTCAAGCCCTGGTCCGGGAAGATCCCACATGCCATGGAGCAACTAAGCCCGTGCACCCCAACTACTGAGCCTGCACTCTAGAGGCCACGAGCCACAACTACTGAGCCCTTGTGCTACAACTACTGAAGCCTGTGTGCCTGGAGTCCATGCTCTGCAACGAGAAGCCACCGCAATGAGAAGCCTGTGCACCTCAATGAAGAGCAGCCCCCGCTCACTGCAACTAGAGAAAGCCCGCCCGTGCACAGCAATGAAGACCCAACGTAGCAAAAATAAATATTTTTTTAAATGGTTAAAAAAAAAAAGAGAGAGATGCCAATAATTTCTTCTTTGAAAACCTGCCCTGCTCGTAACCCAGGAAGGCAAACGTCCTTTGTGCCATTTGACCCTGTCCCCTCAGTCCCAACTGTACCTCCAGAACACAACTGATTGAAGCAGTTTATTACTCTTTCCTGGGGATCTGGAATTAGAACATGTACATTTAATTGTGGGAAGAACAACCAGAAGTCATGTAGACTAAGACCTAGGTCTTAGGCTATCATTTTGAGATGGTCATGATATGGCCATGTGCAAGTGAATGCATGAGCAGGAAAGTCAATTTATAACAAATGAGAAGAGAAAAGCAGACATGCAGAGAAATGTCAACAAGACAGCTGGTTCCAGAGAACTGTTTCCTGGAGGCTGCCAGTTGAATGAAATGAAATGCCCTTTTAAGCTATCAACTCTCCCTACCTTTTTACTTGAATCTTTTTGTTGTTACAACCAAACATTCCTTGATTGTAACAATGATTCAGAAACATTCATACACAAAGTTTTACAAACTAATTAAGGACTTGAAAACATGACACAATGAAGAAAGAAGCATACTCTTTCAAATTTCTTTTAAAATATCTGAGAACTGATGCTTTTTCAAATGTGAGAAGCATGATAGAAATGGCACTATTAAGTAGGTACTGTCCTCTATCCCATAACAATCTGTAGTAAGGCACTCAAGCTGTGAAGCTTCCTCAGCTCAGAAGACACTTTTTATTCTTCTCTTACAGGATGTTAACGTCAGGATTTAATTTCAGGGAATACCCTGGCAGTCCAGTGGTTAGGACTCCACCCTTTCACTGACAAGCGCTCAGGTTCAATCCCTGGTTAGGGAACTAAGACACATGGCATGGCCAAAATTTTAAAAAAAATTTAAATAAAAAAACAATAAACAGATCTAGGCTAAGGAGTGTCGCCTGGAGGGCACTACTAGAGTTGGAGGATCCTGTCAGAGGTCAAGAGGTTGGAATCCTAGACAAGTCCTGAGGGAATTGCATGGACCAAGGTGGGATAACCTAAAATGAAATTGATAATTGGTTTTTTTTAAAGATTTAATTAAAATATATATATTTATTTACTTATTTGGTTGTGCCAGGTCTTAGTTGCGGCACGCAGGGTCTTTAGCTGCAGCATGCGAGATCTAGTTCCCTGACCAAGGATCAAATCTGGGCCCCCTGTATTGGGAGTGTGGAGTCTTAACCACTGGGCCACCAGGGAAGTTCCAAAAAAGATTTAATTTGAGTATCTACTTATCTCAATTTTTTTTTTTTTTTTTTTTTTTTTTTTTTTTGCGGTACATGGGCCTCTCAGTGTCATGGCCTCTCCCATTGCGGAGCACAGGCTCCGGACGCGCAGGCTCAGCGGCCACGGCTCACGGGCCTAGCTGCTCCACAGCATGTAGGATCTTCCCGGACCGGGGCACAAACTCATGTCCCCTGCATCGGCAGGCGGACTCTCAACCACTGCGCCACCAGGGAAGCCCTCTCCTCAATTTTTGTTCGATTTTTTTTTAAATCTCCTTAATCTTAGATTATTTTACTTTTTATCATTTGAGGATGCTTTATTATTTTACTTAATCTTTTACTTTCTGGTTTTAATTGGTTAACTCTATATTGATTATTCTTATCTTACACTATTGCTTTAATTTTTTTGTATCTTTTCACATTTTTATTAAAGTATTGTTGATTTACAATATTATATTAGGTTCAGATGTACAACATAGTGACTCAGTATTTTTACAGATTATATTCTATTTAAAGTTATTATAAAATATTGGCTATGTCCCCTGTGGGGTACCATATATCCTTGAATCTTATACATAGAAGTCTGTACTTCTTAATCCCTTACTCGTGTCTTGTCCCTCCCCCATCCCTCTCCCCACTGGTAAACAGTAGTTTGTTCTCTATCTGTGAGTCTGTTTCTGTTTTGTTATGTTCACTGGTTTGTTATATTTTTTAGATTCTACATATAAGTGATATACAGTATTTGTCTTTGTCTGATTTATTTCACTAAGCATAATACTTTCCAGGTCCATCCATACTGTTTTAAGTGGAAATTTGTCATTCTTTTCTATGGCTGAGTAATATTCCTTTGTTCATACATACCACTTCTTTATCCATTCATCTACTGAATGTACACCTGGATTGCTTCCGTATCTTGACTATTGTAAATGATGCTGCTATGAACACTGCGGTGCATGTATCTTTTCGAATTAGTGTTTGTGTTTTCTTTGGGTATATACCCAGTAGTGAAACTGCTGGATCATATTATAGATCTATTTTTAGATATTTTTCCCCAGGTCTTTTTTTTTTTAAAATAATTAATTTATTTAAAGCAGTTCAGTATTGTTAATTTTTTAAAAAATATTATCGAAGTACAGTTGATTTACAATGTCATGTTAGCTTCAGGTGTACAGCACAGTGGTTCAGTTGTATATATATACATATATGTGTATATATATATATGTATGTATAAATATATACATATATATCTTTTTCAGGTTCTTTTGCCTTACAGGTTATTACAAAATATTGAGTATAGTTCCCTGTGCTATACAGTAGGTCCTTGTTGGTTATTTAATTTATATATAGTAGTGTATATATGTTAATCCCAACCTCCTAATTTATCCCTCCCCATCCCCTTTCCCCTTCAGTAACCATAAGTTTGTTTTCTATGTCTGTGGGTCTGTTTCTGTTTTGTATGTAAGTTCATTTGTATCATTTTTTTTAGATTCCACATATAAGTGATATTACATGATATTTATCTTTTTCTGTCTGGCTTACCTCACCTCAGTTTGATAATCTCTAAGTCCATCCATGTTGCTGCAAATGGCATTATTTCATTCTTTTTTATGGCCAAGCAGTATTCCATTGTATATATATACCACAACTTCTTTATCCATTCATCTGTCGATGGACATTTAGGTTGTTTCAATGTCTTGGCTATCGTAAATAGTGCTGCAATGAACAACACTGAGGAGCATGTATCTTTTCAAATTATAGTTTTCTCTGGATATATGCCCAGGAGTGGGACTGCAGGATCATATGGTAGCTCTATTTTTAGTGTTTTAAGAGAACTCCATACTGTTCTCTATAATGGTTGTACCAATTTACATTCCCACCAACAATGTAGGTGGGTTCCTTTTTCCTCCATACCCTCTCTAGCATTTATTATTTGTAAACTTTTTGATGATGGCCATTCTTCTTTTTTTAATAAATTTATTTATTTTATTTATTTATTTTTGGCTACGATGGGTCTTCGTTGCTGCACGCAGGCTTTCTCTAGTTGCGGGCTTTCTCTTCCTTGTGGTGTGTGGGCTTCTCATTGCAGTGGCTTCTCTTGTTGCAGCACGGGCTCTAGGTGCGCAGGCTTCAGCAGTAGTGGCACACGGGCTGAGCAGTTGTGGCTCACGGGCTCTAGAGCACAGGCTCAGTAGTTGTGGCACACGGGCTTAGTTACTCTGCGGCGTGTAGGATCTTCCCAGACCAGGTCTCGAACCCATGTCCCCTGCATTGGCAGGCAGACTCCTAACCACTGTGCCACCAGGGAAGCCTGATGATAGCCATTCTAACCCATGTGAGGCGATATCCCATTGTAGTTTTTGTTGTTGTTGTTTTCTGTGGTACGCAGTACACACTGCGCCACCAGGGAAGCCTTCATTGTAGTTTTGATTTGCATTTCTCTAATAATTAGTGATGCTGAGCATCTTTTCATGGCCGTCTGTACATCTTCTTTGGAGAAATGTCTATTTAGATCTTCTGCCCATTTTTTGATTGGGTTGTTTTTGTTTCTGTTTTGTTTCTGATGTTGAGTTGTATGAGCTGTTTGTATATTTTGGAGATTAATCCCTTGTCAGTTGCATCATTTGCAAATATTTTCTCCCATTCTATAGGCTGTCTTTTCATTTTGTTGATAGTGTCCTTTGCCGTGCAAAAGCTTTTAAGTTTAATTAGGTCCCCTTTGTTTATATTTGTTTTTATTTCCAGTACTGTAGGAGATGAATCCAAAAAGATATTGCTGCAATTTATGTCAAAGAGTGTTCTGGGACTTCCCTGGTGGCTCAGTGGTTGAGAGTCCGCCTGCTGATGCAGGGGACACGGGTTCGTGCCCCTGTCTGGGAAGATCCCACATGCCGCAGAGCGGCTGGGCCCGTGAGCCATGGCTGCTGAGCCTGCACGTCCGGAGCCTGTGGTCCGCAATGGGAGAGGCCACAACAGTGAGAGGCCCGCATACCGCAAAAAAAAAAAAAAAAAGTGTTCTGCCTATGTTTTCCTCTAGGAGTATTATAGTATCTGGTCTTGCATTGACGTCTTTAACCCATTTTGAGTTTTTTGTGTGTGTGGTGTTAAGAGTTTCATTCTTTTACATGTAGCTGTCAAGTTTTTCCAGCACCACTTACTGAAGAGACTGTCTTTTCTCCATTGTATATCCTTGCCTCCTTTGTTGTAGATTAATTGACCATAAGTGCATGGGTTTACTTCTGGGCTTTCTATCCTGTTCCATTGATCTATATGCCTGTTTTCGTGCCAGTACCAAACAGTTTTGATTACTGCAGCTTTATAGTATAGTCTGAAGTCAGAAAGCCCATTCCTCCAGGTCAATTTTTCTTTCTCAAGATTGCTTTGGCTATTTGGGGTCCTTTGTGTTTCCATACAAATTAAAAATTTTTTTGTTCTAGTTCTGTGGGAAAATGCCATTGGTAATTTGATAGGGATTGCATTAAATCTGTAAATTGCCTTGGACAGTATAGTCATTTTAACAATATTGACTCTTCCAATCCAAGAACACTATATCTTTCCAACTGTTTGTGTTGTCTTCAGTTTCTTTCATCAGTGTCTTACAGTTTTCCAAGTACAGGTCTTTTGCTTCCTTAGGTAGGTTTATTCCTAGGTATTTTATTCTTTTTGAAGTGATGGTAAATGGGATTGTCTCCTTAATTTCTTTCTGATCTTTCATTGTTAGTGTATAGAAATGCAACAGGTTTCTGTGTACTAATTTTGTATCCTGCAACTTTACCAAATTCATTGATGAGCTCTAGTAGTTCTCTGGTAACATATTTAGGATTTTTTATGCATAGTATCATGTCATCTGCAAACAGTGACAGTTTTACTTCTTGTTTTCCAATTTGGGTTCCTTCTATTTCTTTTTCTTCTCTGATTGTTGTGCCTAGGACTTCCAAAACTATGTTGAATAAAAGTGGTGAGAGTGGACATCCTTGTCTTGTTCCTGATTTTAGAGGAAATGCTTTCAGCTTTTAACCACTGAGTATGATGTTAGTTGTGGGTTTGTCATATACAGCCTTTATTATGTTGACGCAGGTTCCCTCTATGCCCATTTTCTGGAGAGTTTTTATCTTAAATGATGTTGAATTTTATCAAAATCATTTTCTGCATCTACTGAGATGATCGTATGGTTTTTATTCTTCAATTTGTTAATGTGGTGTATCATACTGACTGATTTGTGGATACTGAAAAATCCCTGCATCCCTGGTATAAATCCCACTTGATCATAGTATATGCTCCTTTTAATGTATTGTTGGATTCAGTTTGCTAGTATTTTGTTAAGGATTTTTGCGTCTACGTTCATCAGTGATATCAGCCTGTAATCTTCTCTTCTTGTGGTATCTTTGTCTGGTTGTGGTATCACAACACTATGAGACTAAAAATCAACTATAAGGAAAAATAAATGCAAAAAACACAAACATGTGGATGCTAAACAATATGCTACTAAACAACAAATGAATCACTGAAGAAATCAAAAAAGAAAAAAAATACCTAGAGACAAATGAAAATGAAAACACCATGATGCAAAACCTATGGGATGCAGCAAAAGCAGTTCTAAGAGGGAACTTTATAGCAATACAAGCTTACCTCAGGAAACAAGAAAAATCTCAAATAAACAACCTAACCTTACACCTAAAGCAACTAGAGAAAGAAGAATAAATAAAACCCAAAGTTAGTAGAAGGAAAGAAATCATAAAGGTCAGAGCAGAAATAAAAGAAATAGAGACTAAGAAAACAATAGAAAAGATCAAGGAAACTAAAAGCTGGTTCTTTGGAAAGATAAACAAAATTGATAAACCTTTAGCCAGACCTATCAAGGAAAAAAGGGAGAAGGCCCAAATCAACAAAATTAGAAATTATAAAGGAGCAGTTACAACTGACACCACAGAAATACAAAGGACCATAAGAGACTACTACAAGCAACTATATTCTTAATATTATTATTATTGAATCTGACAACTGCTAACTGTTTAATTATTATATTTAGGCCATTTATATTTAATATAAATATTAATATGTTTGGATTTAAAACTACCATTTTATTGTTTTCTGTTTGTCCCTCTGTTTTCATTCCTGTTTTCCCCTTTCTTGACTTCTTCTAAATTATTTAAATAATTTTTAGTATTTCACTTTAATTTATTATATTTAGTTACTATATATTTGTTTATTATATCTCTGTATATTTATTTTTTATACCTATAGGATTTTTTTAGTGGTTTCTCTAGGGATTAAAATAAACTGACTTAACTTTTCAATCTTCTTAGAATCAGTGTTTTAACAATTCAAGTGGAAAGGAGAAACATTACCACCATATAGATCCCTTTACCCTCCCCCTTTATGTTTTAGTTATCTCATATATTACATCAACTTGTATTGAAAATCCCATTTGATAGTCTTTTTTATTTCAACTGTCCAATATATACTACAGAACTCATAAAAATAAGACTTGTCTGTTACACTACTCAACAATTTACCATTCCAGTTGTTCACACAAATGAGCAGATAGGTAAATGATACATTTCAGCGGCACCAATCTCAATTTTGCCCTCAACTCTACCTAATAACCCTTCTTGACTTCCCTGGTCAATTCTCTCCCACTCCTCACCACTTTCCTGAAACCTCCCATCTTGCTATTTCTACCCCTAATCTGAGCAAATGACCTTGCCTCCTAATTCACCGATAAGGAACATCAGCCAAGAACTCCTCAAATTCTTGGTATCACTCTTATACTGACCTGTACTCATATCTATCTATATCCCGGAGCTGGATTAAAGGACTGACTGACCAAATAGCTGCCTGAATGCCAGTCTACAAGAAGCACTATAAAATCACTGGAAGAAACTGATAATAAGAGACCATTTAGAGCAACTGCTTTATAACCAGGCAAATGTGCACTGGTCTCTAAACTACCAAAGTGGACAGCATTTGAGAGAAAAATTTTAAATACTTCTTGCCAGCACCAACCTATCTCCATCAAATATTTTTGCAAATTGTATCTATTTATTAGATTGTACAGTGCTACTAAAGGTTACACTACCAACCCTGATCCAGGTGGCTAACAGGCACTTGAAACTGACAGAATCTCCAGAAAAATTGAAAGTAAACCATGCATTGCATGGTGCTATTTGCCAGGAACAACTAATTTATTTTTTAACCTAAATCTGAAACCTTTAATATACCTAATTTGAAACCTTTAATATGCCTAAATTTGAAACCTTTAATACACCTTTCTGTCTGGCTCAGAAAATAGCATAAGAAAACTGATTAAAGAACCAAAATATAGAAAAGTAAGAAGCAGGCTGCCAACATGAAAACCAGAAAAATAACTTTAAAATATATTTTGAACAAGACTTTCCCACTTTAATCATTTATTCAACAATATTATTGAGCACCAATTATGTGCCAGGTACTGATCTGGGAAACAAGACAAACAAGGTCCCTGCTCTTGGGGATTTAAATTCTAGCAGAAGCAGATAATAAACAAATAAATGAAGATTAGTATTAATATATAGTAGTAAATAATGTTTTTTAAAAGATAACATATAGTAATAAATGCTATTTTTTTAAAAAGAAAGATATGATAGAGAAGCTGGGCTGGAGAGGCTGCTAATGTAGACTGAAAGTAAGGGAAGGCCACAATGAGGTACAAAAGACCCAAAGGATAAAAAGAAACCAACCAGGGCTTCCCTGGTGGCGCGGTGGTTGGGAGTCCGCCTGCCGATACAGGGGACACAGGTTCGTGCCCCGGTCCGGGAAGATCCCACATGCCGCGGAGCGCGTCCGGAGCCTGTGCTTCGCAACGGGAGAGGCCACAACAGTGAGAGGCCCGCGTACAGCAAAAAAAAAAGAAACCAACCATGCAAACATAGGGCATAGGGGAGAACAGAGCATTCTAAGCAGAGGGAATAGCAAGCTCCAAAACAGAAATAAGCTTGGTCTTTGGTGAGAAAAATATTTTTCTGTGGCTGGAATATAATGAGCAAGGAAATAAATTATAGGAGATGATGGCAAAAAGGTAGGGAGAAGTTAGATCAAGTAGGGCTTTATGAGCCAATCTTTAATGAGTGTGAATAAATAAGGCTATCTAGTTGTGACAGGAAAACAACAAACTTTTAAAAAAATATTAAGCTATGTACTGTGCAAGTGGTAAATATTTTCTTATGAACATAATTGTGTGTGTGTGTATATATATATTTTTTTTTTTTTTTTTACGAGAAAGTCAGTATCTTCCTACCCCTCGATAAAATAAATATTGAACAAATATTTGAAGGGACGTCTGTTTAGATTTTTGCTTTCTACTTTCCTACAGTCATTACGGAATAGGAATCTCTTCTCCTGAGTTCTGGAGCTCATCTCTACCCACCAGAGTCTCTGATAGCTCATGTGCACACTGTAAGAGAAAAGTGTCTCCTCTAGGTACACAATCCCTGCACCAGGGAATAAATTTACCAGGCAAAGCACAATATTTCACCCTCCTCACCTCTTGGCCCAGAATCCTTATGCATAAGCTCCTCAGACATCAGACTCCATCCGTTAACCCCTCTCTTCTGTAATTTCAACTGCTCCCTCAAGCAAAGGACACATGTCAGAAACCGTTTAAAGTTCTGCCCTTCCTCTCAAGAAATGCTGAGCATCACTGTGTATTTGCCGTTATGTACTGCCAAAGTCTAACAGAGCGCTAAGGCTTTGAATATTTTATTAAATTAAAATACATAATCAAAGTTATAATAGTTCAAAAGTTCTCATCCACTTATTAGAAACCACTTATCTTCATTTGGATAGTTTTAAAACCATGTATATACCTAATTATTTGTAATCCACACCCAACTTCCTATGGGTGTGAGATATATCACAGTTTGAGAATGAATTTTTGGATCATCTATAGTTCCAACTACCATATATCTGAATCCTGGCATTACAGCTTATTATCCTGCCAAAAATAATGATGCAGAAACTGGCAGAGATGCTGATTTGTCTGTCAAGAAAATCTTTTTAAAATAATATAACATTTTAAAATTTCCTAGTCAGCACTTAAAACTTTAAAATGTTTCTAGGCAGAATATGTTCCTTACCATGAACTATAATTTAGTAACAGCAAGTGGCTAAATTTTTTTATTATGCCTTCACAACTGGCAAGCTATAAAAATTATTACAACTACATTTAATAGTCTAATATTAAAATTTCACATATGAGATGTATTCTCTTATTTAGGAAATTCTGACTAATTTTAAAATAACTTGGCTTAATAATGAACAAATTTTGATACTTACACTAATTGTTTGCTTTCCCTTCTGCTCCCAATCTAAAAAAAAAAAAAAAAAAAAAAAACCCACGTATTGTAGGGGCCTATAATAATTTTCAGTAAATAAAACTTTGACTTTAGTCATGCTCTGAGACTGTATGAAGTAACCCCATAGCACAGAGAGGATTTGTGCTTCAAAAAATAAGCTTTCAGATAAAAATTACAGCTCATTTGCTTTGAACAAAGTGTTTTATCCAGCTCTTCTTCAGCCATTTGTACAACAAAATTGGCCCTTCTGTTGCATCACTGACTTGGTCATCTCATATTCCACAGATAAGTAGGAAATCCTCAATTACAAAATACTTCTTTCTCTTAACAGTAATAGTAAAGACACTCCAATTTTGGAAAAAACTAAACATTACCCATAATCCCTCTACCTTAAAAACAAACAGTTTTTCCTTTTTAAGTATCCAATCACTTTATATAAAAGGCCATTTATATGAAAAGCAGGTACCTTAAGAGGAAGACTTTTTTTAAAAAATACAATTGAGTTATATAACCAAAAGGGAAAAAGTCACATTCAAACCAAAAATAAGTCGGAAAATCAGTTCAGCATATCTTAGATGAAAAGATACAAATACAGTAAGACTCCATAATATGAGTGATGGCCTTAGCAGTGATTTAATTATATTTTGAAACAAATTATGAGCTGCGATATTAAGAGTTTTAACAATATTCAACTGTACCAAAAAACTTTTCAGATAATTTACAAATGAAAATTCTATCTCTCCATTTTGCTTCAAAATAATCTTGGGAAAAGGGCAGTGAGCGAGGAGGAATATCTCCATAATATGGCTGTCCATGTGTTAACTGTTAAAGCTGTATGATAAGTACATAAGGGTTCGCTGTATTTCTCCATTTTAGTTCATACCCAAAATTTTCCAAAAGGTAAAGGAAAGAAAAAATTTACTAAAAAAAACTAAGAACAAGCTGAAACCAAAAAAATCAAATCTTGTCTTACATATATGTTAATTCAGGAATCACCACAGTGAAGTCACTCAATCAAAAATGGACTGACTGTACTGTCACTCAGATAAACCTGGATCTAGCCACTATTTACCAGGGCCACTGTCTGACGGCAATACACTAAGGGATTCTTCAAACCGCTTGCTGCAGATGTCAGAAAACCTCTGAAGAAATAAGAAGAGCCCATTCATTCAATCATTCACTCAAGAAGTATTTACTAAGTACTTATTTTATACAAGGCCCTGTTCTAGGCACTGGGGTTGCATCAGTAAATAAAACAGATAAAAAGACCTATGGAGGTTACATTCTAATTGGGAGAGAATGGGCAGATAATACATGGTACAAGTAAATTATATAGTAGGTTGGATGATAAGCGCTATGGAAAAAATAGAGCAAGATAAGAGAGTATCGAGGTAGGGGAGGTGGCAATTTTAAGCAGAGTGATCAAGGTGGGCCTTAATGAGATGACATTTGAGCAAAGACTTGCAGGAGAAAAGAAAGTGAGGTCTGTGAATATCTACACAATGTTTTATAATACAGAACAGCCAATGCAATGAGCCTGAGGCAAATGTATGTCTGATGTATTTAAAAAAACAGCATGAATGCCACAGTGGCCACAGCATAATGATCAAAACAAACAACAACAACCAAAAATAGTAGAAGGGGAAGTTAGAGAGACAATAGGAGATAAGTGTAGGGTAGGGATCAAGTAGAGCTTTGTAGACGATTATAAAAACTGGCTTTACAAGGAGTGAAACACAATGCCAAAATGAAGGATTTTCAACGAAGAATTTACACAATTAGTCTTTTTCTGATTCACTTTGACTCTGGGGTTCTAGTCCAGCTGTGACCCAAATGGTTGCTTTCTTGTTATCACCTCTGATCTGACAGTCAACTTCCTATCAAATGGTGACTGTTGTAGAGGGTCTCCAACCCATGTTTATTATTCCTAGAAAAGCTCTTTGTCCCTTAGTCATTGATAATCCCCTACTTAGGAATGGGATACAGGGTCAGCTCCAAAAGATGACCTACTCAGTTATAAAAATTTGTTTCTTCTAACAGGTAGAAATTACGTTAACATTATTTTTTAGATTATGCAAAATGGCAAAATAACTGGTTCGGTATCAGATTAACCATGATTAAAATCTAAGTTCAAGTACTTAATACCTGAATGATCTTGGACAAGTTATTTAATTTCTCTTGGTCTCAATTCTTATAATTTGTAAAAGGAAAATAAAACATCTAAACTTATGTGAGGATTAAGTAAATTAAAAGAATCTATCCCAGTGCCTAGATCATAATAGGCATTTAATAAATGTTACATCCATTATCTTGCAGCCCTAAGAATACTTCCCATGTTGCTCTACATCCTTGAGAACTCAATCCTAGCTCAAGAGTCTATGGACACCCAAGAGGAAAAAAAAAGTCACACTAGCTTAAGTGAGAATGATTTATTGTCCATACTTTAATAGTTGAGGCTGCTGTGTAGCAGCATTTTGTTAAGATATCTATGCTTCAGGCTTCTCAGCCTTTTGCCAAGAACCATTTCTGGGAATAGAGCTGCTGTTCCCACAGAAAAGTGTTGTCTTCCCCGCTGTTCTGTGGGCCCCCCAGTGTGATACTGTGTCTGTATAT
Organism: Aethalodelphis obliquidens; assembly: GCF_003676395.1. Lineage (NCBI taxonomy): Eukaryota > Metazoa > Chordata > Mammalia > Artiodactyla > Delphinidae > Aethalodelphis > Aethalodelphis obliquidens. The sequence continues at coordinate 8,524,768 of NW_020837984.1, read as the reverse complement.
TCTATACATAGCTACTTGTCCTCTCCCTTTGTAAACTACATTTGACATGTATTAAACCAATATGCAGGGGGAAAAGATATCTACTTTAGCATCACATTTAAAGGGACTACACATACATTTTTTAAAATTTGATGCTTGCATTTTGAAGAGGAAGCTCTGAGATTATGTTTCGCAAGATAGGGGGCTTTCTAGACATGGTATGAACATGGCTGACACAAACATATGTAACTTTCATTAAAATTCTTAAAAAATAAACAAAGACCCCAAACCTCAAGTTTATCACCTTATTGGAATTTTCCTATAGGAGCAAGAAAAAAAAAACCCTAAAAATTTTCCCTTATTTAGAAGTGAATACTTATACTTAAGTATCAATACTGAAAGAAATACCCTAAAATCATTTGACTTTGTTTTAGCATCTTCCTGTTGATCATCTTGTTTCCCTTTGGATTCCTCTGCTTTTATGCCTTAAGAAAGCAAAGATGCCCCCAACTCTTTTATGGTGAGAGAAGCAATGAGCCATTTAATGAAATGTGCTTGCTTTTTCTTTCCTGGTTGGAGCATCTCCCTTCAAAACAGGTGGTACTCCCTGACAACTGCGTTTAGGATAACTCAAACCTTGTGCTCCCCTTTGCAGGACCTGGAGTAGCAAAACAGGGTCCTGTGTCATTAATATTTTTTAGAGTTTCCTACTTTGCTATCCTAAAAGAGACAAGCTATGACTGTCCTGAACCCATCAGGAAGGAGCCTGAGACCAGCAGCCTGAAGTTCTCACGCACTGGTTTACCTGCATGTGATCTTGGTAAACTTCCAAGGATTTTTTCATCATGTTATTGGTGTTGTGATCATTTGTCACTAACGGTCAGAGTTTCACAGTAGCACGGAGTTTCCTATACTTAGAAAAGACAGTTTTTGCTACACTTATATCATTAGGAAATATGATTTCTAGTTTGGACACTGATGCCTTAAAAGTAAAAGCACTTTTGGAAGTATCTATTATCTTATCTGCAGTTGCTCTTAATTGAAAAACATTCCAAATAATTCAGTGAGGGGAATAACAACACTACTTTTTTCAAATTCCCCAGGTGATGCTTCTTCTGGATGCAGGGCATGGAGCTGACACAGTCAGTTTCCTTTTCATTTCTTCCAGCAAATTTGTCTATGACCATGGTAACCAACCACTTCCTTTGGTGTCAAAGTTCTCCATAAAGTCAGCCACCTTATTCCTCAGAGATTAGCATCTCCCTGTAACAAGCTAAGTAAGGTCTTATCAACAGTATATGGAAAAATAGTTTTTATGTTTTTTCAGCATGTTCAGTTCAGTTACAAAAGATACCAGTTAATTGGATCATGTGAAGTATTTGCTAATTATTTATCCTTTCTCAACTCTCTGGAAGTACTGATGTGCTGTTAACATAACAGTCTACGGGCTGGTGTACATTCTGGCCCAAGAGCTGGAGGTATTTGAGATGGAGAGGTAGAGTGGACCCAACTGTGCAGTCTACTTTTTGATCCAATCATGCTTCTTCTATTAATGATGAAAGTTGAGGTGTTCCAGATACTGGGATAAAGACTGGAGTCTATTACTTCTATCATATTCATTTCTTTTCTCTACTACTTTGGTATCATCACCACAGATTTCTTGCCAGCTCGGCAGTCTGAAACAGTAATTCTGCATACTATGTGTGATAATAATGGATGTGATTTACAAAACTACAGTATTTGTTAATCAAAAAAACAGAATCACCTCCTCTCTTCAAGTGGAGCTCCTTTGCAGCCATCTGAAATAAATTTCTGGACTCTACTCTGGCAAGAAGTAGCAATTTCTACAGATTCTATTTATTTGTGTTCTCTCCTTGACATAAGTCGCAGCAACACCTTTTTTGACCCACCTCCTAGAGTAATGAAAATAAAAACAAAAATAAACAAATGGGACCTAATTAAACGTAAAAGCTTTTGCACAGCAAAGGAAACCATAAATAAGAGGAAAAGGCAACCCTCAGAATGTGAGAAAATATTTGCAAATGAAGCAACTGACAAGAGATTAATCTCCAAAATATACAAACAGCTTATGCAGCTCAATATCAAAAAAAACAAACAACCCAATCAAAAAATGAGTGGAAGACCTAAATAGACATTTCTCCAAAGAAGACATGCAGATGGTCAACAAACACATGAAAAGATGCTCAGTATCACTAATTATTAGACAAATGCAAATCAAAACTATGAGGTATAACCTCAAACCTGTCAGAATGGCCATCATCAAAAAATCTACAAACAATAAATGCTGGAGAGGGTGTGGAGAAATGGGAACCCTCTTACACTATTGGTGGGAATGTAAATTGATACAGTCACTATGGAAAATAGTATGGAGGTTCCTTAAAAAACTAAAAATAGAAATACCATATGACCCAACAATCCCACTGATGGGCACATACCCAGAGAAAACCATAATTAGAAAAGACACATGAACACAATGAACACACGCCAGTGTTCATTGCAGCACTATTTACAAGAGCCAGGACATGGAAACAACCTAAATGTCCATCAACAGAGGAATGGATAAAGAAGATGTGGTGCATATATACAATGGAACATTACTCAGCCATAAAAAGGAATGAAATTGTGCAATTTGCAGAGATGTGGATGGACCCAGACACTGTCATACAGAGTGAAGTCAGAAAGAGAAAAAATATCATATAATATCACTTATATGTGGAATCTAGAAAACTGATACACATGAACTTATCTGCAAAGCAGAAATAGAGACACAGACATAGAGAATATGGATACCAGGGGGGAAGGAAAGGTGGGATGGATTGGGAGATTGGGATTGACTATATATACACTACTATTTATAAAACAGATAACTGATGAGAGCCTACTGTATAGCACAGGAAACTCTACTCAATGCTCTGTGGTGATCTAAATAGGAAGGAAATCCAAAAAAGAGGGGATACATGTATATGTATAGCTGATTCACTTTGCTGTACAGCAGAAACTAACACAACATTGTAAAGCAACTATACTCCAATAAAAATTAATAAAAAATATTTATTTGTGTTCTTTCCGTTCTTTAGTGCATTTCATTCCCTTTGACTCTTCCATCTGATCTTCTTCAACACTGCTTGAGATTTCTCCAAAGAACCTAACTTATTTCTATGTTCACTTTGGTATCTTTTTAGAGATGCATTCGTATATTTTACATTGAGTTGTCTTCTCTAAACTGCATATAATGTCTTTATGAATTTTAAAAACTACCAACAAGGGACTTCCCTGGTGGTGCAGTGGTTAAGAATCCTCCTGCCGGGGGCTTCCCTGGTGGCACAGTGGTTAAGAATCCACCTGACAATGCACAGCACACGGGTTCAAGCCCTGGTCCGGGAAGATCCCACATGCCACAGAGCAACTAAGCCCGTGTGCCACAACTACTGAGCCTGTGCTCTAGAGCTTGCAAGCCACAACTACTGAGCCCACGTGCCACAACTACTGAAGCCTGTGTGCCTGGAGCCCATGCTCTGCAACAAGAGAAGCCACTGCAATGAGAAGCCCGTGCACCACAACGAAGAGTAGCCCCCATTCGCCACAACTAGAGAAAGCCCATGCACAGCAACGAAGATCCAACACAGCCAAAAATGAAAACAAAAAAATATATATATACGAGGGTTTCCTGCCTGAATGAATGAATAAATGAATGAATGACCCTTCTAAATAAATAAAAAAAAGAACCCTCCTGCCAATGCAGGGGACACGGGTTCAAGCCCTAGTCCAGGAAGATCCTACATGCTGCAGAGCAACTAAGCCCATGTGCCACAACTACTGAGCTTGTGCTCTAGAGCCCACGAGCCACAACTTCTGAAGCCTGTGCACCTAGAGCCCATGTTCCGCAACAAGAGAAGCTACCGCAATGAGACGCCCGCACACCACAACGAAGAATAGCCCCCGCTCGCCAGAACTAGAGAGAAAGCCTGCACAGCAACGAAGACCCAATGCAGCCAAAAATAAATAAATTAAAAAAAAAAACAACTACCAACAAAAGGAAAATTTTAACAATCCATGCCAGATGTGAGACCAGTTCAGCCAACAAAGGACACCTGGTATTGAACTATTTCACTAATTTTGGCCACTTCACCTTCCTGCCACTTTTAGATTGATACCAAATGCAATTGTGCAGTAATAGTTTTTCAGAATTTTTTCATAACTTTTCCTAGGTTTATTAAATTTCACAGTCCAGGATTGAACTGTTCCATAATATTGTGGTAGAACGGAAGTGCTCACATGTGGCAAGATATGTGCAATTCTAAAAGTTCTCCAGGTGACCAAGGGCTGCCTACATCCCACTATAAATAGAGTACATTGCAGACATTCATGTCTTTATCTTCAAAGTGCAACCCACAGGATTTAATATGCCTGACAGGACTATATTTTTAAGTAATCTAATTCTGCAATTTCAAAAGGACTCCACAATGGAGCAGTTTTGGGAACACTGCACCTTCCTCTGGTAGAATGACAATACCTATTAGCACATTAAAGGCTACGAAAAGTAATCAGACTTCCCTCGTGGCGCAGTGGTTAAGAATCCGCCTGCCAATGCAGGGGACGCAGGTTCGATCCCTGGTCCGGGAAGATCCCACATGCCGTGGAGCAACTAAGCCCGTGCACCACAACTACTGAGCCTGTGCTCTAGAGCCCGCAAGCTACAACTACTGAGCCTGCGTGCTACAACTCCTGAAGCCTGTGCACCTAGAGCCCATGCTCCACAACAAGAGAAGCCACTGCAATGAGAAGCCCATGCACTGCAACAAAGAGTAGCCCCCGCTCACCACAACTAGAGAAAGCCTGTGCGCAGCAACAAAGACCCAACACAGCCATAAATAAATAAATAAATAAATAAGTTGGGGGGGGGGAAAGAAGGCTATGAAAAGTTACGCAGTTCAGAGAAAAAGTAAACTATTTTGCTTTGCCCATAGAATATTTTCTCCCTCAAGGGCATTAACATGTCCAAAACTAGTTTATCACAAAACACCATTAGAGGAATGCTGATTCTATTTGAAAATCAAAATCATTTTCAACATTATTCTCAATGGGACAGAATCCTCTAAGAAAGAGGAATTTTTTTAATTTGTGGAAATGAAAAGATTTTTTAAATATTTTTGGGGGGCATTTTTGGTTACTGTATTATAATTATTGGGATGGGTGAGGTGTTACTGATATAAATGGGCAAGAAGCTAGTGGGTGGGAAGTAGGACAGTTCCAAGAACAAAGAACTGACCCATGATTTCCAAACTCCTGACAGCCATATAAGGGAAAAACTTATTTATAATTACTTGAGCCTATAATCTAACTTCATATTACATATAAATACAATATATTCTTGCATGGTATTGACATGCGCTAAATTTTTCAGTAATACAAAGTTTGGAATTTTTTTCAAGAATAGTTCACCACTGCAGAAAATCACTACTAAAAGAAACGCCACTCATGATATTTTAAACATCAATACAACGCACCTCTATCAGTTTGCATATGTAGCCGTCTATTTCACGGTGATTTTGGTACAAGTACAGAGATCTGATTACTTCCTCAGGACTTCCAGTGTAATAATGCCTGAGCATTTATATACTGAAATCTAATATTTTCTTATGAATCCATTTCCTTTATTGCTCCTTAATATGATTTCAAACATTATACTGTCTTTCAAAATTAGATGTATAAATAGGTTGTATTGCCTATAAATTTTATTTCAGGATAATACAGTGGATGTTATAAAGCATTAATTTTTAAAAGAAGGATGTTCAGTCTGATGAAATTGAGAACCACTGATGTATAAGCTTTAGTTCCATAAAGATGAGAATTTGAATTAAGACAACCTATGATTGAACAAAATCATGAATAAATTAAACAAAACCACAAATATGGTATGGTTAAGGTAAATACTGGAAAATAAGGTATGTTTAAGACATAACCATTTATCAGTAAGCCTTTACTATGTGCCTAGCACTTGATTACACTGAAGCTCAAAGAGGTGTAGCACAGGTCTGTATGCCTTCATGGAACTTACAGGGTAGGGAAGTAAACAAAGCAATAGTCAAAATAATTAAAGAACTAAATGCCAGTTACCTTCTGAACATTTCTGAAAATATAAACTAAAAATCTATATATAATATATATTAAAAATGTAATGTAACCAAAAATATAAGCTAATTACTTTTTAAAATTTAAGAAAAGTTATAGACCACACTGTCATAGTCATGACAGTTTACTAAACTAGTATGACATAAATTCCTGAAGTTTTAGGTTGATAGCAAAGATTGTAGCCCTGTACCTAAGTAACATATACATCCTTTCATGGAGGAGGTTTTTCCAAAAGAAAGACATACTACTTACAGAAAACGGATTCTGTCATATATAGGAGAATCACTTGACTCATAGATGCTATTATAAACTTTCAGAAAATAACAGTAAGCATAAATGAGCTACAGGGGACTTCCAGGGCAGTCCTGGAAGTGGTTAAGACTTTGCCTTCCAATGCTGGGGGTGCGGGTTCGATCCCTGGTCGGGAAGCTAAGATCCCACATGCCTCACAGCCAAAAAACCAAAACATAAAACAGAAGCAATATTGTAACAAATTTAATAAAGACTTTAAAAATGGTCCACATCAAAAAATTCTTTAAAAAAATAAAATAAATGAGCTATAAACTTATCATCAATCATCACAGAAAGTTACATCACTGTAAGAATTACTCTGACTCAGTGTAACAGACAAAAAAAGTTGCCTAAAGGGCAGTCCAGCTTAGAGCCTAGATTTAGTTATATGCAATAATAGAGGTAACAGCAACAAAGATCTCTACATTCTTTGTAAATTATCCTTTATTATCTATGTTCATTTGTAATCTGAAGTGATTTACACTAAATTTATCAACCTCATGAACCCACATCTAGACTGTTTTAGTTTTTTACAGAAATTAATCAATATGCCATCATGACTAAACATTCCTAAGATTAACTGCAGTTGTAATCTACTGCTATGAATGAGAAGAACTCTACAAATAGGATATCCTATGTCCCAGTCTGCTTGGGACAATCAGTTCACATCTGCTTTTCAGGGAAGATCATTAGTAGCACCCTCTTTCACTCTTAAAGTGTAGATAATAACTACATGGACTCTATACCAATGAGGCCAAGTTTACAGGGAGCTTTTATGAACTACACTTATTTTTCACTTCTTGTTCATTCCTAATTTATAAAAATACCTGTCATATGCTATGAATATCCATTACAGTTGCTAATAACTTGTAGAGTCCTGTCCATTTGTTCAGGATCTAGCCCTAAGGCAGCTAGGGACTGCCTCCTAGTGGTGGGATGATTCTTGTATATTCCTGACCCCACCTCTGTTTGAACAGCTTGTCATGCCTTGTAATGTTCTCCCATACCTGTCTATCATCCCAACTTCAGCCTAGCTTTGTCCCAACTCTTTCCATCCCACACTTTTTTCCTCTTGTTCTTAATAAGCGATTGTATTTCCTCATTCAAAGCAAGCTAATGAGAATTATATCCCAAATGTGAAAGACCACTCTCCATTTGTGGAAGGTTTTACTTTATGGAAAAAAAAAGGCTTGGTTTCCCTTAAAATCAGGAATAAGACAAGGATGTCCACTTTTGCCACTTCTATTCAACATACTGCTAGAAACTCGAGCCAGAGCAATTAGGCAAGAAAAATAAAAGGCATCCATATTGAAAAGGAAGAAATAAAACTATGTCTATTTGTAGTTTATATGATCTTCTAGGTAGAAGACTCTAAAGAATCCACAAAACAAAACTGTTAGAGCTAAGAAATAAATTCAACAAAGCTGCAAGATACAAAATCAACAGGTAAAAATCAGTTGTATTTCTATACACTAGCACTGAACAATCTGAAAAAAAAGAAAGCAATTTCATTCATAACAGTCTCAAAAAGAATAAAATCCTCCTAACACTGATTAGAAGGGCTACTATCTAAAAAACAAAAACAAACAAACAAAAAAACAGAAAATAACAACTGTTGGTGAATATGTAGAAAAACTGAAAGCTTTGTGTACAGTTGGCGAGAATGTAAAATGGTGCAGCCATTATACAAAGCAGTATACTGGTCCCTCAAAAATTTTTAAATAGAATTACCGCACAACCTAGCAATTCCACTTCTGTGGAATATACCTGAAAGTACTGAAAGCAGGGTCTCAAACAGACATTTGTTGTTATGAACTGAACTGTGTACCCCCAAAAGTCATACATTGAAGTCCTAAACCCCAGTACAACACAGAATGTGACTGTATTTGGAGATAAGGCACTTAAATAGGTAATTAAGGCTAAATAAGTTCAAATGGTGAGCCATAATCCAACACAACTTGTTACCTTTTAAGAAGAGGAAGACACCAGGGATGTGAACACACAGAGAAAAGGCCACGTGAGGACACAACAAGAAGGTAGCCAACTGCAAGCCAAGGAGAGAGGCCTCAGGAGAAATCAACTCTGATGACACCTTGATCTCGGATTTCTAGCCTCTAGAAATTAATAAATTACTGTTGGTTAAGCCACCCAGTCAGTGGTATTTTGTTATCAAAACCCTAGTAAACTAAAAAATCTGTACACCTATGTTCAGAGCAGTGTTATCTACAATAGCCAGTAGCAAGCCAAGTGTTCACCGACAGATGAACGGACAAACAAGATGTGGTAAATACATACAATGTAATATTCATCCTTAAAAAGGAAGAAAATTCTGGCACTTGCTACAATATGGATGAACCTTGAAGACATTATGCTAAGTGAAACAAGCCTGTCACAGAAGGACACATATTGTGTCTTCACTTATATGAGATATCTAGAATAAGCAAATTCATAGAGAAAGAAAGTAGACTAGAGGTTACCAGAATCTGGAAGGAGGAATTAATGGGAAGTTCATGCTTAATAGGACAGAGTTTCTAAATGGAGTAATGAAAAAATTTTGGAAATAAGACACTTGGCTAGACACTTGTGTCAGGCACTTGGCTAGATTGTAGGGATGAAGTGATGAAAAGGCACTTATGATAATGTATTAATAACATCAATAAAAGCTAATATTTTTTGAGTACTCTTACATGCACCCAACAAACTAAGTAATTGCCATTATTATCATCCTCATTTTACTGATGAATAAACTGAAGGTTAGGAAGCCTAAGTAACTTGCAAAATATTACACTACTTGACACTATATTTTCAACCATTATACTGCCAGTAAGAGTACTTGCTACTACGAGAGGACACAGCAAGGCAATTAACTTATTCACCCAGGGTTTTAGGGTTTTAGGGATATCTGAGTAAAAACTTGAAAGCTGAGTAGGAATTTGGTGGGGGGAGGGTGTAAGTTGAAAAAGAAAATGGGGACTTCCCTGGTGGTCCAGTGGGTAAGACTCTGTGCTCCCAATGCAGGGAGCCCAGGTTCCATCCCTGTTCAGGGAGCTAGATCCCACATGCATGCCGCAACAAAGATCCTGCATGCTGCAAATAAGACCTGGCGCAGCCTAAATAAATAAGTATATTTTTTAAAAAAGAAGAAAATGTTGCTGACACTGGAAGCAAAAAGTCTAGAAGAAAAAGTAGAATTCATTCAGAAAACTTCAAGCAGCTTACTGGAGGTGGATCTTAAAGTGTCAAAGGTGAATTATCAGAGATGAGACTGAAGTAGTAAACAGAACAGAGAGAGTTTGTTTTGGTTTTATCCATTGTGAAATAAACCATCACAAGTTTAGGGTTTAAAACAACAACCATTTTGTTATCTCTCATTATTCTGTGGATTAACTGGGCTCAGTTAGGCAGTTCTACAGCTTCATGTGACGTCACCTGTGGCTGAAATTATCTGGGAACTTTCTGGGTATGGAGCATGTAAGGTGGCTCTTTCATAGGTCTGGCATCTTGGCAGGAACATCTAAAAGTCTGGGTTCACCTGGGATGCTGGAATGTCCAGGCCTTTCTTTCTCTCCACGTACCTTCAGGCATATTCTCTCCATACAGAAAAGAGGGAATCACAAAGGAGACTATGAAGAAGGGACATTAGAATAAAACCCAGAAGAGTACAGTATCACAAAAAACAAGGGGAAAAAGTATTTCATAGAAGAGAAAATGACTATTAGTGTCAAATGCTGTAGAGAGATTAACTATGATTAAGACTGAAAATTGTTCCCTCAGATCACAAACATATGTTACTAGTGACTTTGGCAAAAGCAGTCTCCAGAGCAGAAGCTTTATTGCAGTGAATTAAAAAGTGAATAGAAGGTGGGAATGTGGAAACAACAAATAGACAATTTTTTCAAGAAGCTCAACAGTTAAACAGAAGAAGACCTAGTGGTAGGTATAGGAGGACAAGATGTCAAGAGAAGATTTTTTTAAGATGGCAGAGGTTACAGCATGTTTAAGTACTGTTGGGATGAAGCCAATAGAGAAGGAGAAAAAACTGAAGATGCCAAAAGAGAGGGTATGCGATACAGAACACAGAACAGAGATTATCCTGAGACAGGAGACAAGAACTGGACAGTGCTATGAGTGCACTTAGACTGTAGGTATGGCATATATATAAATATATATACAAAAATTGAAAGTCAAAGGCATTCTTCTTTGATGCCTACTAAAGCATTTTCTCAGTGAAGTAGGAAGTAAGGTCATCTTCTAAGAACAAGGATAAGAGGTCTGGGAAGAACGAAAGACGTTTTAAATGGCCACTATCAGGACTAAGTTAAAGAGATGATTAGGAAAACATGAGGGACTTCCCTGGTGGCATAGTGGTTAAGAATCTGCCTGTCAATGCAGGAGACATGCGTTCAAGCCATGGTCCGGGAAAAGCCCACATGCTGCGGAGCAGCTGGGCCCATGTGCCACAACTACTGAGCCTGCACTCTAGAGCCTGCGAGCCAAAACTACTGAAGCCTGCGTGCCTAGAGCCCGTGTTCCACAACAAAGAGAAGCCACCGCAATGAGAAGCCTGCACACCGCAAGGAAGAGTAGCCCCCACTCGCTGCAACTAGAGAAAGCTGCAGCAATGAAGACCCAACACAGCCAAAAAATAAATTAATTAATTTTATTTAAAAAAAGGAAAACATGAAAATATAGCTAGAAAGAATGAGAACTCAAGGCCAGGTTGGTAACCAAAGCTACGGGATTTTCAGTTGGATCCACTATGTAGTTTTCTCTTACAACGTTCAGTAATCAGCTACAGGGAGTTATAGGGATTCAGTTGTGCTGAAGAGACATGGTAAATGGATAACAAGAAAATTACAAATTTTAGCAAGATGTCTATTGATAAGTTTAGACTATTCCCTTTTATTCAATAAACAGACTCATATGCCATTAATTTTGTAGTCTGGCAAAGGTACATACTGCAGTACTTTAGGTGCTACTGAGAGATGCTGCACAGTATGGCACAAGTCCCCATTTAGAATACCTTCTTTTTAAACACCCATGTAAACAGACGAGGGAACAATACTAGCCAGCCCTGAGGATCAATACCTCTCTTCAGAGCTTAATAAAAGAAAAATAATAAGAGCACATATGTAACTTAAAATTGTTTAGTATTCACGTTAGAAAAGTAAAAAAGAAACAGGTGAAATATTTTCAATAATTTATTTCAAACAATATATACATATTTCTACAAGCAGCTACATAATATAAAATTATTAATGAGATATTTTACATTTTAAAATACTGAGTTTTTGAAATTCAGGGTGAATTTTATCCTTAAATTACATCTCGGGGAGACTTCCCTGGTGGCACAGTGGATAAGACTCCATGCTCCCAATGCAGGGGGCCCAGGTTCGATCCCTGGTCAGGGATCCCACATGCATGCCGCAACTAAGAGTTCTGCATGCCACAAATAAGGAGCCCACGTGCCACATCTAAGTAGCCCATGAGCCACAACTAAGACCCAGTGCAACCAAATAAACAGAACAAAAAAAATTACATCTCCATCCAAATCAGTCATATTTCAACAGCTCAAAAGCCACACGTGGCTACTGGCTACCATACTGGACTGTGTAGCTCTAGATATTATAATTGCATAATATCTAGACTTATGATACCCTTGTCGAATTAACAGAGCCACTGAGGGTCTTCCTTAGATGCCATCATCTTACTGTTGCAATTATTCATAATATATGCTTACATAGCATATTTCAGCCATGAATGTTCAGTTATTCCCAGGCTCAAGGAGTCTAGGCACATGTATTGCAATCATATCATCCAAGACAGAGCTTTGGTTCCCTACCAAGTTCATGCTGGCCACTTGCCTGGAAACCACTGGTATCTGTACAGCCATTGGCTAATAACTGCTATCTTGGCTAGCCAGGTGTGGCAGGTGGAAGGCAGCTGTACAGACTAAGGGTTAAGCTTTCTTTACTAAGTTAGCTACCACTCACCTACTGATGTCCCAGCTTCCAAAATTCTGTTGACATCTCCTCTCAACTTCTCTTTGTCCTTATGGAGTTCATGCCTTTCTTTATTCCTTGACTTTCATTTTAGTATGTTTTCAAGAGGGAGTGAAAATAAACACATGTATTCAATTGACCATGTTTATCTGGAAGTTGCTTTTTTGATTAGGAGCTGATTTATAAATTCATCATCAAAAGATACCTTACCTGCAGTTACAGATGAACTTTTTAAAGCTTCCTTAAAGATTTACTCCAATCAGAATTCCGGATATAAACAATATAAAATATTTAAATGATAAATCAATTTGCTCTTTAAATTTATCTACTAAGAACATTTTGTATTTAGAATAATCTTGTTCATACAATTAATCAGTTAACATGAAAAGAAAGATAATAATGTTACTGAACACTAACCCTACTTCCTCCAGATGAACTGTAATAAACTATCTAGGCCCAATTTAATTGTGTTGTGCCTGTGCTCTGTGAACCTTAGATGAGTATTTGTATTCTAGTCACCAGAAGTTCTAATTTTTATGAGTCTACAGAAATAGTACATGCAAGAACTGTTAACCTGTCACTGTTCTGATTTACCAGCACCTTACAGAGTAAAAGTTAGCAAGCACTGTCAAAACAGATGTATTTGGTATTATAAAAACTTGTAGAAATAGATTATGCTCATTAATGTGTTCTCTAAAAAAGACTCAAATTTCTCCAGCAGTAGTGTGAACTTCTTACATTTTAAAAATGAATTTAACTTGGTTATTTCCAGTCCATTTGAAACATAAGTCAGCCTTTAAAAAATGAGAACTCAGTCAATTTTATTTATTCTTTTAAGATTATTTTTGTCCCTTCAGTTAGTATTGAGCCAGAGCAACACGTTCTAATCTTTTCAGCTGGAACCCACTCAAATAAAACAGCCCATTGTACTCTTCCACGAACATTTTTCCTTGCTCACAACTCTTAAGTCAATGCATACACTTCTATTTTCTTTTTTAAGGTTAGCACAATTATTTAACTCAAGTATTTATTGAGTATTATTTTGTACCAGGCACAACTCAAGTATTTATTGAGTATTATTTTGTACCAGGCACTTTTTATTCTGAGAATAAAAAGATTAATAAAACATATTCTCTGTCTTCAAAAACCTCATAGTCTGGCATAGGAGACAGTTACATAAAGTAATAAATATAAAGCAATATGATGAGTACTGCAATAAAGGTATAAACAAAGTGCTATGGGAAGCCCAGAGACAGGAAGGATTAATTCTTTCTGGGAATGGTGGTAGAAGGAATAGAATTTTCCCAGTGGGAAGAGGTAGAAGGAAGACTATTCCAAGCAGAGGGAACAACATGAAAAAAGGCACAATAAAAGTACACAGCTTCTTTGGGAAACAATAAGTAGCCTGGTGTGGCTAAAACATGAGATTTCTGCAGAGTAGTGGTAGAAGCCATGTAAAGGAATTTGAACTTTTTGTTATAATGAAGGCAACGAAAAGCCATAAAAGCAGCAAAGAGGTGTGATTTGTGTCTTAGAAGGAAAACTCTGTGGCAGTGTGAATGACTGACTAGAGAAGGGGGATAGAAGGAAGGCAGGAAAACCAATTAGAAGGCTATTATACCAGACTAGGTAGCACTCTGAGCAGTAATTGTAGAACTGGAGAGAAGGGAATGAATGGATTTGACATGCATTTCAGAAGCAGAATCACTTGGACATGATGGGTATTTGGATGAAGAAGGTAAGAAAAGAAGAGTCAGAGATTCCACCATGTATTTTGGCTTGTATGATGATTAATCTAAACAGAAAACAATAAAGATTTTTTTAAAATGAGCTCTGAACTGATACATTTGCAGATATTTGCAAGACATTCAAGTGGAAAGATCCAGGAGGCAGTTGGAAATAAGGATCTCAGCTAATGAGTATAGTCAATACCAAAAATACAGATTTTTGGAATTAGCAACATAAAGATGACATTTGCAGTCATGTGAGCAGATGAAGTTTCAAGACGGAAGAAGAGGAACCATTGCCAAATATTGCATACTACAAAAAAGTCAGATGATAAATATCTATGGCAAAACTTTTAAAAGAAATCTTTGATAAGAAAATATGGGGAAATATTTTCATGATCATGAGGTAAGAAAGGATTTCCTAAAAAAGACACACAAAAGACACCAAATCATAAGGGAAACGATTAATATATTCGGCTAGGTAAAAACACTTTAAGAAAGAATGAATGGACAATCCACAAAATGGGAAAAATATATGCAACACATATAAGTGATAAAGGACTTGAATTCAAAATATGTAAAGAGTTCTTACAAATCAAAGAGAAAAGGCAGACAATCTAAAAGAAAAAGAGGGAAATATAAGAATAGGCACTCCACAAAAGAAGATGCCCATATAAACAACACATATAAGAATAGGGGCTCAATCTCACCAGTAATCAAGAAAATACAAATTAAAAACCATAATGAGATATTACTACACACCCAACAAATTGACAAAATTTTAAAACGTTAATAATACTAAGCTTTGGCAAAGATATGGAGCAACAGAAATTCTCATACACTATTTGGGAATATAAATTAACACAATCAATTTGGAAAACTGTGCCAGTATCTAGTCAAGTTGAAAATATGCATCCCTTATGGCTCAGAAATTTCACTCCTAGGATATACTCTAGAGATTTGCATCTTTATGTGCACCAGGATACACATAAAAGAATGTGCAGAGCAGCATCCTTATAATTTTCCCAAACTAGAAACATCCCAAATACCTATCAACAGTAGTACAAATGATGTATATGTATAACTGAATCACTTTGCTGTACACTTGAAACTAACACAACATTGTTAATCCAGCTATGCTCCAATATAAAATAAAAATTTTTAATAAATAAATTGTAGTATATTCATACAATGGAATACTATACAGCATATAGCAATGAAAGTGAAGAAGCTACAGAAATGCACAATGACATGGATGAATCTTATAAACATAATGTTAAGTGAAAAAAACAAGTTACAAAAATAACTTCATATAAAATTCAAAATAAATACATATTGTTTATGAATGCATGTACAGGTGGTTAAGTTAAAAGAGAAATGAAGGAACTTCCCTGGTGGCACAACCATTGAGAGTCCGCCTGCCAATGAAGAGGACATGGGTTCGTTCCCTGGGCCGGGAAGATCCCACATGTCACAAAGCAACTAGGCCTGTGCACCACAATTGAGCCTGCACTCTAGAGTCCGTGAGCCACAACTACTGAGCCTGAGTGCTGCAACTATTGAAGCCCGTATGCCTAGAGTCCGTGCTCCGCAACAAGAGAAGCCACCACAATGAGAAGCCCGCGCACCACAATGAAGAGTTGCCCCTGCTCACCTCAACTAGAGAAAGCCCACACACAGCAACGAAGACCCAACTCAGCCAAAAATAAATAAGTAAAAAATAATAAATATATATATATAAAAGAGAAATGCAAGAAAACCACTACGATAAATGATAGGATAGTGATTACCTCTGGGGAGACAGAAGTGCTTGTAATGGGCAAGAGATACTCAGGGATTTCTGTGGTCCCAATAATGCTCCACTCCTTGACCTCAATGTGGTGATTTCATAATTAGTTGATAACCAATTGATAAAACATACATATACATTTTGTGGACTTTAAAATATATTTTATAGCTTAAAATTTTAATGAACTAAATTTTGAAATGGTCTTAAATCTAACAAAAGATGTAAAAGTAAGAAGTAACCAAAAGATCTTGATTCTAAGGATGATTAAAAGAGATTAAGAAAACATGCTGTCAAAAAAAAAAAAAAAGAAAACATGCTATCTAATCCATTTAAGCCGAATACCACAAAGAAAAAGGACAACTCTATTTCTGAGATAAACTGCATTTAAATCTGTTTCAAGTTTGATGACTGGATTTCATTCTTTCATTCACTTAACAAATCTTTGAGACCTACCATGTGTCTTCCATTGTGCCAAGCACTTCAAGTAAAGGAAAACTTAGTCCTATCTCTTAGACTTCTCTTACTCTAGGACCCCCACTGACCTCTAACCCCTCTTGAAATAACAGATTTAGTGGAATACAACCTCGGGGAGGGGGGTGGATCTCAATTCCAAAATGTACAAATGAAAAGGCATGCAGGGGGACTTCCCTCGCTGTCCAGTGGTTAAGACTTCACCTTCCAATGCAGGGGAAGCAGGTTCGATCCCTGGTCGTGGAGCTAAGATCCCACGTGCCTCACGGCCAAAACACCAAAACATAAAACAGAAGGAATATTGTAACAAAGTCAATAAAGACTTTAAAAATGGTCTACATCAAAAAAAAATCTTGGGCTTCCCTGGTGGCGCAGTGGTTGAGAGTCCGCCTGCCGATGCAGGGGACACGGGTTCGTGCCCCGGTCCGGGAAGATCCCACATGCCACGGAGCGGCTGGGCCCGTGAGCCATGGCCGCTGAGCCTGCGCGTCCGGAGCCTGTGCTCCGCAACGGGAGAGGCCACAACAGTGAGAGGCCCGCGTATCGCAAAAAAAAAAAAAAACTTAAAAAAAAAAAAAAGACATGCAGGAATTATCAGGTGCTGATCTGAAAACACGATTAGTTCATGTCTCACCCAAAGAAATACAGGGAGAAAAGAGATGCTAGTTTTTTCCTTCTCCAAACATTAATAAAAATGAACAGACAACCTTTGTTTTTTTACATCAGGTAAGAGGAAAATTGAAGAGGTCAGTAGCAGGAATAGACTCATGAGATGAACGGTTTTTAAAACCTGAGGAAATAAAGATACAATTTAAACAAGACTTCTGCTTTTGCTTTTCAATAAAGGAAATCAGTATCTATAAAGTTATGTGATCCGTATTACCCAACTTGTTAACCCATTTTTTAATTTTCAGAGTTAGCTCTGAAAAATAAAATTTACCCTAGAAAGACAAGGATTTGCTCAGTGAGATTTTAAAAATTAAGCTACAAACTTCAAAACTTGAAGAGAAGTTCTGAAGTTAGCATAATTAGAAAAAAGATTCCAAACATCTGTTAACAAATAAATTAAGCCTAATTTACAAGTCATTAACCGAATCTCAACTCCATATCTGGTTTACACAACTTTCCCTGTACTAGACCTCCTATAACATAGCAAAGCAATATTCTGAGAAGCAAAAAAGGCTCAGCCAAGAATAGAAAACACTACTCATAAACATGAAAAAGACAGGAATTTTAAGATTACTTAGAAATTAAAAATTAGTAAGGAATTAAAATTAATAAGAAATTAAATGGTGAGATAGACCTGGTATGACTAGTCTTCTCATTTAACACTCTGTTAATCTTTCTGAACACTCATTAAATGATACTGAAGTGATGCCCAGGAACATAAATGGAATAATGTCCTAGGAAACAATTTTCAGTTACCAAAACTCGAATTTATGCCCAGAAACATAAATTTAATAATGTCCTAGGAAATAATTTTCAGTTTACCAAAACTCGAATTTTGAACTCAGATAAAGATGTTTGTTGATGTCAATCTGGTAATCTGATTCATAATATGGTGTCTTTTTTTAAAATTAATGTTTGTTAACATTTTAGGTAGCTCTTATAGCCAAATGAACATGGAATCTGAAGACCGAGTTCTGCCAAACTCTGCCACTTACCAGCTATGTGATTTTGAGTAAATAACCAAACCACCCTGAGCGTCACACCAACAAACCTCACAAGACTTGAGAACAGATAAAGTGATTTATATGAACAATATTGTATGAGCCCCAAAGATGGGAAGCTCAATTTCCTCAATACAGTGCAAAAACTACTTTCCACAAATTAATATTTTTACTCACCTTTTATTATGGGAAAATTTAAATACACAAAAGTAGAGTGTAATGAAGTTGTATGTATTCTCACTCAGCTTCAACGATTAAAAACTCATAATAATTTTGTTTCATCTATACTCCACCCATTCCCTCTCTTCCTCTAGTATTTGAAGCAAGACCCAGACATCATATCATTAACTTCCTAAGAGCTAAAAGTCAATGGCCTCTTTTCAGTGTATGTACAGGTATATGAAGTCCAACAGAGAGGTATGAGCTAGAAATATGAATTTGTGGATCACCAGTGATGAAATCAAGAGCTGAAGCCACAGCTTTGGATGAGGTCAAATATCCATGCTTGGGAAACAAGAAGATAGATTCTTGTGGTGCTCCTTTGTCAAAAAATATAAGTAGATATAAGCACAGTTTTTCTACCAAAAAAGAAACCCTATGGATTTTTAAAAGGCCAATAGAACTTTCATATCCTATGGTTTTAACTGTTTTTCTGCCTTAAAAAGTGTCCCTATAGATATTAATAGCCACTACTCTAAAGGATTTACCAAAATCCCTGGGACAATAATAGACATAATTGATGTAACACCAAATTTAAACACTGATATTATGACCTATCTCAAATCTACTTTTCAAAGTATTTGTTGAGAACTTGTTGCTCCGGTTATATTTTCCTTTCTCTTTAAATTGTAGAAACCTGTTTTATACTTTCTTTTGTATGTATATTTCACAATAAAGTTTTTAAACTAAACTTTAAAAAGAAAATATGATTCCTGCATTTAAATAGCTATGACAGATGATGGTATATCTTATAAGCATTTAGAGCTTTGAACAGACATAATATTTGTGTACTAAAAATATTTTATAAGCTCTTTAGACACCAAGTTGTTGAATCAAAGACCATTTATTCCTACATTTTAATTAACTTTACCCCAAATGTCAAAATTAGTTATGATTTATTTATATTCTACTTCAATCCTGAAAAAATTGACTCAAGTTCCTTAAATCCTAATTTTACAATCCACTTTACAAGAATTTCTAAATTTCCTAAAATAGTTTTTATAAGATGTTCAATAAAGATTAACCTTTGAAAAACAAAGTACTTATGACACTTGGAATGGAATGGAACTTTGTGTCTTTTATTTCATTAGCCACCAAGTAAATTATTCAAAGCTGGTAGGAGAGGTACAATTTTTGGAAACACAATAGATTTTCAATTTTTAAATTTTGATAGGTCGGCATTTAATTGAGCCTAAGTACTATTTGATTAGAAAGTACTCCAAAATATTTTTAAGCATATCCCTATCTTTGAAGTAATAGTCCTAGAAATAAGAATGTATAGTTTCAAAATTAGGAGATGGATTTTAGTTGTGAGCACACCATACATTTCTTTGCTTTATTTTTTTCCCTAAGAAAAAACTGGATATATTTAAAAGCAGTTTCAACTTTGACTATTTTATGTAACTGCCATTTCACCTAAATAACTGAAGGTTTTTTGGAAATATTTTTGATTTTTAAAAACTTCTGGAAGACTTCACCTAAAGTGTTCTAAGTAAAATCCAACTCATTTTAAAAGCATGATTAAAGAATCACTAGGTCAAAATGGCATGTTCCCCTCTCCCACCAAAAAAATCTAATTCTTTTTTCAGATATCAATAAATATCAACAAGATGATTAAGAAGCATAACTGCTTTATCAGGCTCCATCAATTAAACACAGCCCCTCCCCCCCAAAAAAACCCTCTTCTTCAAATAAGTATATTCCAGACACTCACACATTTAATTAAACAGATCCTTTCTTAAAGATAATGGAGATGTTTTCTCCTTGTCAAATAAGCAATGCATTGTTATTACTTAGTATTGTTTTTTAGTTGGTGGTTTTTCCTATAAGTATTGTTGAATATAAATATTCCTTAGTTAAAATTAATGAGCTAATGAGCTTTTTTCATTCTCATTTTAGACAATGGGGGAAGGGAGAGACAGTATGGAAAATATAGAATAACTCTTTGAGAACTTGTTAGGTTTTCAATTAAGGAATTTTATAAAGATATCTTGATGCTGTTCTTAAATTAATTCTGCAACAGAAGCCAAGTGGTGTTTTTTTTTTTTTTTGGTCTTGAATAGTAATGATACAGATTTTCTTTACCAATAATGTATATATTAACTACATTTAATATATCAGATACATTTTATTTCTGTATCTCTAAAGAAAACTTTAGTGCCTGTCATTGCCTAATGACATCAATAACATTCATTTATTCTGCCAAAGTCATGAATTTATCATTTTCACAACTGAAAGAAAATTCACAATTTATCTGTGAAACTATTTTGAACAAAATATATGAAAAAACTGGTAATTTTCTTTTGACACAAAAATTGAAACCTCTCGGTTTTCTGGTCTCTGAATCCGGCATGAATTTGCTGACACTCGGTGCCTTTTTACCTGTTTTTCCTCTCACGTTTAATACCCCATAGAATTTTTAAATTTAAGAATATTTTTCCAAAAAAAAAAAAACACTTACAACGTTGAGAAATGTTTCCATATGCCCTCAGTAGCTACTAACCATAAAATACTGAAAAGCTCTACAACAAACGACGTTACTTCACTGAATCTTTTCAGAGCTTCAGCAAATTAATGCGGTGCTCCTGAGATGGTTTTAAGAATTTTAAAAAAATATTTAAAAAACACAAACACGACCTATCCTTTAGCCCTAAAGAACCTCACATAAGTTCACTGTAAGGTAGGCTTTTTTGCCCCCAGAGTCTGAGCAGAGAACACAAGCCATGAGTAGAAAACATGAAGATTTCGTTGAGCACTAAAAGGAACAAAACTGTTGACGTCTTAACGTTGCTAAGTGTTCTAAAGTTGCTTAATCTCCTTAAATTGCTTCAATTCTAGTTGCTTCCATTGTGTCTCTAACACCAAAACCCAAACAAACCTCTTCCCTCAGAAGAATGGCGAGCTGAGGGCGGTTCTCAGAGAACCTGCCTGTAACAGGTGGCCCGGAAGGACCTGCCGCGCTCCCGCCGCCGCCGCCTGCACTCGGCGCCGCTTGGGCGCCCCCACCCAGTCCGGCCACTTCCGGCCGCCCCCGCCACGGCCACGCACCTTCCCCGCTCCCCCGAGCTCCCGCGTCCCGGCAGCCTGAGTTGTCCCAGGGCCTTCCCGCTCCCGGTTTCCACTCAGCGCCGCGGGGCCTCAGCACAGGCTGGGAGGCCCTGGAAGAAGCACGTGCCTCTTCTCGAGGCCTAGTCCCCCGGGCGGGAACTCCCGCCGGGCCTCCGTGCGCCCGGCCGCTGGTCCCCGTCTGTCTGAGTACGTGGGCACCGAAGCTTCTGGAAGCCGCCGAGGGGCCAGGCCACGGGGATGCGTCTCACCTAAGTGCCCGCAGCCTCGGCCCAAAGTGTGAGGTTCTGGAACAACCCCGACAGAGTTGGGCCAAATAACAAATGCGACGTAATTGAGCCCCAGGGGGTTGAGTACCTTGCTCCGGAGGGCACACGGTTGTCCGAGCGGGTGCAGAGCCGAATCTCGTGGTTTCATTCCACCGCGTAGCCAAGAGAACCGCTGGGCCGCACAGAACCCGCTTCAGGGAGCTGTGGCGGGAGGCTGCCCAGAACCTCGAGCGGCCGTGGCGGCGGCTCCGTGAACCAGGGCGGCCCTGGGGAAGGCCAGGCAGGGTCGGCTGAGGAGAGCGCCCGGTAGGCCCTGAAGCCCCGGTGCCCAGGCTTGTGCCGCGCGAGGTGGAAGCCTCTTTGCGCCGGCCGGGACTCCCTGGCACGTGTGGGCCCCGCATTCCAGGGGCCCCGGCGCACACCGAACCGGCACGCTGGGTCGCCCTCCACCGGTAGCGCCGCGGGGCCAGGCTGGGAGGGGCAGTGGCTGCGCCCTCCTCGGGCCTTTAAGTAGTCGGGGATATTGGGCTTGTTGGGTGGGAAGGCGTGGGCCTACGGAGTCCGAGACGGGCCTACGGAGTCCGAGACGGGCCTACTGAGTCCGGAGGGAAAACGCGGCCGAGAGGGCTTCCCTCCAGTCGGGGCTTGCAGCACTGAGACCTAGCTCGGCGCGGGACCCTGGAGGAGGGGGTCATTCTCCAAACCCGGCCTCACGTTGTGTTCTCAAGTCTTACACGGAATGAAAAGAATAGGGTGTGTCGGTCACTTCGCAGGAAACTTTTCGTTGTTTCCTTATTTCCTTCCCGCCCGTGGACAAGTTGAGCAGCTTCTGGGCCTTACACCCAGGAGGTTTCAGACCAGAGTATGGACTCTGGGTCTTCTGGAGGATCATCTCACCCCATCCCCACCCCTACCCCTGTCTTCCTCAGGGGAAGGTGGAACCGTCCTTCCGAACCCCCTTGTGTGAGCCAGGAGTCGTCTTCCCCTGCCAAAGTGAAACGCGTCCCTATCGACTTTTCTAGATTTTGTGTTTGCGTTTTAAAGAAACTTAGCAATACGAACAAAGATATTTTGGCTACTTCTGGCAGGGTCTGAGGGTTTAAAGGGACATCTTAGCACGTGGAAGGGATGACTCGGATTCCCCCGGCCTCCGTGAAGCCACCGGGGACAGCTCAGCAGAAAGGAAGGTCGTCTGCTGCCAACATGCAAGACACGGATCGGTTTTTTGTCGTTTTGTTTTCTTTTCCTTTTTGGCTCAGCTCTGAGAGCATTACAGACCTATCCTTTCCCGCCTCCCGACCCTCTTCCCCTCCCCCTCTTCTTTCTGGTGCAGGCAATTAGGGTGAAGAAATCAGTGCCAGGCTCCTGCCTCTGAAGAGAAAGGAATTGCTTCGGGAATTGAGTCCTGACACCTGTCTCTGTCCTGGATGGCGAGAGGGGATACGGGGTCAAAACGCCTGGGGGAAGAGGCCGGGCTGACCGGGAGGGGGGACCCTCCCTAGGAGAACATTTTTTTGGCCTCCAGCTTCACACAGGTTATTAACACGCGGGTTATTAACACGGGGGGGTTCCTCTTTTTAGTCCCCTCCACCCACCCAAGACCAGGACCTGGGCTGGAAGCAGAAGAGCAACACTGACAAGCCGTTCATTAATTTGCATTTATTTTCGGGAAATAATGTAGATAAAGGGGGCGGAAGGGGACTGCCTTACATTTCAACAAGTAATTTGCGATCTTCACATCGGACAAATCAAATTTACAAATTACTTTCCCACCTACTGGACGAAAAGGCCAAAGCCAAAACTGATATACAGGCGTGGGTCCTCCGCAGATTTCGGAGAATGAAGGTGCACTAAAAACTCACTAGACAAAACAGGGTTGTTTAAAGAGAGAGAAGCCGACAGAGGAATTGGAACCGGGGTTTGGGGCCTGGGTTTGTTTGTTTTTCCATAATGCTGTATTTTTTTTTATTTTTTGTTTTCTTTTGGTTTTGATCTCTTAACTGGAACTGCGACCCTGTGCTTAGACCTGGTGAAGGGCTCAGTCCTGCGCCCCGGCCCAGACTAGCCCCCTCCCCTGTACCCTGACTTGGCTCTTGCCTTCACACTCCCAGACCCTCCCGATCCTCCGCGCGCAGCTTCCTGAAACCAAACGATTCTCTTTAATAAATACACAGAGGGAGAAGGTGTGAGAGGGCAGGGAAGCTTTGCAACAACTGAAAAAGTAAAAGCGCCATCGTTTGAGGAAGAGAGGAAAGGGGACAGAGGGAAAATATTTTTTGCTTTTGTTATATATATATGTGTATATATATATGCTGTATATATCTTAAAGTTCTATTTCTTGGACTCTAAGACGAGATATGCTCAGTTCAACCAACAGCAACTAAAAAGTTTAAGTGGTCCCTGGAACGGACCTGACTATATACAGCATTCCCGCCGAAGCGGAAGACTGAGCCAGTTCTACGCAGGGCGGGGCTGTGCGCGAGAGGCTATGGGTGCGCTCCTCCCTCCGGGCCTCGTCCCAGCGCATCCGGCTGGGGAGGAGGAAACGCCGGGAAGCTCTGGTCTGCAGGCGGGGAGCGGGGCTTAGGGCAGCTGAAGGGGCGGCAGTCTGCACGCGAGAAACGCTTAGTGGTTGTTTTGATTTGGAGTAGAGTATGGGTGCACTCCAACAGGCAGACACATGCCAGTTAGTGACTCCAGTGTCCAGAAAGAATAAATTAAAGTGTAGGGCTCAAACAGCAAGTCAGAGCGAAGAGCCTCCGAAGGCTGCAAGCGCATAATAACTGTCCAGAAAGACTAGAAGATGGTGACTTAGGAGTTCGTTAGGGGTTGAGGAGGGGAGCACACAGCTCTCTCATATAGAACTTGTGGGCCAAGCCGAAGCACCGGTCCCCTCTTCCAAGGGGTGGGCAGGGTTTGCACATCCCCCAAGCAAGTGGCACAAAGATGAGGGCGGCAGTGCAGCAATGGGCATCTTTTGGGAGCATGAAATTTCAGGTCTGGAAAAGCCGAGGCAAAGGCGGGCAGTGCAGCAGCAGCAGCAGCAACAACTGGACGGGGACCACGGAGGGCGCAGGTAGTTGCGTTTCTTCTTCTCTTCCTCCCACTCCTGGGCTCACAAGACCTGAAACCTCCATGAGGCTTGGTCCTTATAGTCCAGACAGTCAGGCGAGTTGAAGTTGAGTTTCCAAGCGGAGGAAGCGGCGGCGGCGCCAGGCTCCTTGTAATCCAAGCAGTCGGCAGAGTTGAAGGCGAGCCCCGAGCCGCCGTAGCCCTGGTGATGGTGGTGGTGATGGTGGTGGTGGTGGCCTGAGGACTGGCTCAACGGGTGGTGCGCGTGGGGATGGTGGTGATGGTGGCTAGCCATGGAGGAGGGTGCCATAGGGCTGAGCTGGTGCGGGTGGTGGTGCGAGTGCATGGGCGCTAGATATGAGCTGCAGTCCACGCCGCCAAAGTAGGAAGAGGAGGGCGCGGGGTAGCCCTGGCCGTAGCTGCCGCCCTGGCCGTAGGACATGGGATAGGAGGCTGCGGCAGAGGCGGCGCCTGCGGCTACCGAGCGCTGCATACACGATGCGTTGCTAGGCGCGGCCAAAGGCTCGGGCACCGACACGGAAGCGGGCGCTGAGCCGGGCGAGATGGAAGCCGGACTCCAGATGGACGAGGCAGCCGGCGTACTCAACGACGACGGGACTGCCACCGCCGGGTTCCCGCCCAGGCCTGCAGCCGCTGCAGCCGCCGGGTTGGCCGAAGCGCTCGATGCGGAGCTGGAGGACGAGGCGGAACTGGACACAGCAGGCGGCGTGAACTGGCCGCTGCTTTCGGAGCCCGAGCTCTCCCGCACCGGGGAGGACTTCTTCTTGGCTGGGCGGCTCTTGGTCCCGCTCCCGCTCTGCTGCTGCTGGCGGCATTTGGCACGGCGATTCTTGAACCAGACCTGCAGCGGGCCGGGTGGGGGAGAGTGTGTCAGGGGGAGAGTAGAACTTGCCACTCCCCCGCCCCTTGGACCAACACCCGGCCTAGGATCCGCATCCCTCTCCTATCGACGCCTCCTCCCCTCCCTATCTCCGACCCGGCCAGACCTTGCATTCCCTGCTCCTCCACCCTCCCCCATCCTTCGGCTCAAAGACCCTCCTCTGGCAAAGTAGGGATGTGCACTCCCCCCCACCCCCAGCGCAACTCTGCCGGAGGGCGGAACATTTGTGTCTGTCCAGCCAGAAGTTCAGCCATCTCTAAACTGATGCTGTTGGCTGCTTCCCAACAGACCTATGTATGTTTGGAGGCCCTGTCTTCTATGAATAGAGCTCAGTAAACTGCGGAGAGGCACAGAGCAGGCCGCGGAGTGGGGGACAGTCCCCGAGTTTGAGGCCGGAGCCCCTCCGCCCCTGCAGGTCAGGTGCTGGGCAGGGCGAGAATTTGGATGGGAGCAGGAGCAAGGCCAGGAGGCTGAACAGAGGCAGTACTCGGGGGACTAGGGAAGGAAGCCTGGGCAGAATTTCGTTGGACTTCTTGGCTCCAAGTGGGGAACCAAATAGGACAGTCATAAAGTTCTCAGTCCTCCTGGAAGGCCCCGGTACAAGACATGGCATTCCTGTTCTCTCGAGCCTCTGGGGGGAAAAAGGCAAGATAAAAGGCCTTTGAGGAGAGTTCTGAGTTATAATCCGAACAGTATTTTCGGGTCCCTTTCATCGCAAAAACAGAAACAGCAAAGCTGGTAGCCAGGTTTTGCGTTCGGCATCCTCTCCGGGCAAAGGAAATGTCTAATCAAACTGGCGCCACCCGTGGGGCGCACTCCCAGACAGGGCACCAGGCTCTGGCCAAGCCCCACTCTTCTATTTCCAGGATCCCCGGGATACAAGGCAAGGGCGGAGGAAGAATTCAGGACCCGGAAGGAAACTGCCAAGTCCTGGGGCGGCCAAAGAGGCAGGGGCAAGTGTCGGGCTCTCAGGGCACGTTACCTTCGGGAGCCTCGCTTGTCCTCCGGCAATCCTAAAATGCACTTTGGATAGCAAAGGCGCCCCGGGGCCAATGGCGGAATCCAGGGCTCTAAGCTAGCTCCTCTAATTTTGGCCCCTCTGCCAGGCCCGGCCCAGCGCTAGGGGGAGTCTGAGAGGGGCTACCCAGCCTGTAAGCCCGCCCCGACACCAGACCCCCATTCCCAGGCCCTCTCCAACCAGCCCCAGCACCCCACCCCCGACCCTGAAGTCCCGCGAGCGCGCGCACCTGGACTCTGGACTCTGGCAGGTTGATCTTCAGCGCCACCTCCTCGCGCATGAAGATGTCAGGGTAGCGAGTCTTGGCGAAGAGTGCCTCGAGCACGTCCAGCTGAGAGCGCGTAAAGGTGGTGCGCTCCCGTCGCTGCTTCCGCGGGGTGGCTGAGGGGAAACGCGGGGGCGCGTCGGGTCAGTGGTGGCCACGCGGACTCGCGCTAGAGGACGCGGACCGGCCCCAGGCAGGCTCTGAACCAGGCCGTTGCAAAAGAAAGCCGAGCTCCGAGCAAAAACAACTCCCCAGAGAGGCCGAGCCTGACAGCCACAGGTGGGAGAAACTGCATGTGTGAGCGACTGGGAGCCAGTGTCTCCGGTACTCCAGGACTGCCCCCTTCCCTGCCTCTCAGAGGTTAAGAAAGGAAGAGAAGTTATACAATCTTTCTTCCTTCACTGCCCCCCTCCCAACACTCTCCCTGGCTGGAAGGTGGGGAAGGGGTGTGCAGAAACACGTCCTGGAAAACACTTTCCGAGGGAAAAAATGGGGGTGAAGAAGTGGAACCTAGAAAAGACAGCCAGGATTCTGCTCAAGTTGTCCACATCAACAGTGCAAAAGTTGGTGCAGGCCACCCGTCTAGAGGACAGTTTAATTAGGGAGGGAGAATCCCCCCTCCTCAGCTCAGCCAGTCGCTTTGCATAAGGCAAGCTCGGCCCTTCCTCTCAGAGCCTAGCAAGTGTCCATATTCCTCATTCAATGTTGGGGTGAAAGGCATAGATCCTTTCTCTCTCTCTCTCTCTCTCTCTCTCTCTCTCTCACACACACACACACACACACACGCACGCACACACACCACCCATGAGAAATCGAATCCGTGGGTAAATGCGCCCTGTGCTGGCAGTGGGAGCACAACGGGAGACAAGGTGCCCGTGTGGCCAGGCAAGGAGGGCTCACGTCTCACATTTTCGCCGCCCCGGCCATCCTCACCGACCCGCGATTCTGCCCTGCGAGCCTGCAGCGTGTCCTGCACCGTAAGCAGACTAGGCAACCGGTTCCCTGGGCCGATCCACGACAAAGTTTGTGCTTAAACCCGGGAGGCTGGGGATCCCCAAGATTTGCAGGGGCCGGGGGCGGGGGCCGGTGCTCACCCGGATAGCCCACGGAGGGGTGTAGGAGGTCCATAGCCGGCCCGGCTAGGCCCAGCCCGTTCATGCCGTATGGGGGTTGTTTGAGGTAAGACATCATGCTAACAGCTGGGTGGAGGCGCCCCGAAGGATCCAGGGGGCCGGGGCCGGGCGCAGTGCGGGGCTCCCACTGCGCAGTCCTTCAAGCTCTGTTGCGTCTGGGGGCCCGGCCTATGGAGACACGAGACACACGGAAACCGTCACTCCCAGCCATCACGGCTTCCTGGTCTTGTCCGAGGCAAGGAGTCACAGGATGGGGAGGGGACGCCGGTTATGGAACTGTACAGGGCGGTCAACTCGGCTCTATAAGGCCTTAGCCCAAAGACCACAGCTTCTTTGAAAAGTAAAATAGTTGGATCATGATCTCCTCTTTTCGGGCTTGGAATGGGCCAGACACTCATAGGGCGACACTAGGAGTGAGGAGAGGTTAAAATCAGGGCCAAGCTTGGGAGGTCAGAGCCTGAACCGCAGAGTCGGCTAAGACTAGGCAAAATTCTGGTCGGGTGGGAACGGGCCTCAGATCGCACAAGAAAACATTTGCTCGGCCCCCAGGCGGCAGGAGATCCAGAGCATGAGGCGTTGTTTCAAACGTCTTTGAAAGTGGGACGCACAGGTAGACTCCGGAGAGCCCAGGTGAGGCACTGCGGAGGGCTAGCGGCACCTGAGCCTCTCCAGGACGCATTGCCCACTTGGGAGAGTGCGACCTGCCAAAGTCTCCTCGGCTGGGTCCCGGCCCTAGAGCCTACAGCCGCCCTTCCAGTTGACTTCTCTGTGCCCAGCCGCTGAAAGACTGCTTACCCGGAATCCCACCCACACCTCGACCACAGTTTCAAGGCCAGGTCCCGCAGAGGCGACCAGAAAGGGTCACTGTACAGGTGGCGGTTCTAAGACGCCGCCCGAGGTCACCGGCGCCTCGCCACAGCCGCAGGCCGTTTTTCGTCAACGCAAGCCGGTCCTGGCTGCGGACAATGGGGTCCCGGCCGGGGTTAAAAGGTGACCTGCCCAGCGCCCCAAGTGTCTGGCGGATTTGGGAGGCCTGAGTGCAGCAGGTCCGGTGCGCTCCCCGCCTATCCTACTAGCTGAACCCGCGGCCGCAGGACCCGATCGAGACTAGAGAACTAGGCCTCTGGGGCGTAGCTCGCTCTGACCCGGGCTGGAAGGTCGACGCCTGGCTTCCCCAGCTGCCCCCAAACTGAGGCGCTACAATCAGGGGTCAGGAAGTGGCGCTGGGGGTGTGGGACTGAGACCCCAGAGGACCTGTCGCTTTACCCCGCTTCAAGGAACTCAAAGCAGACCTGGGACCCGGGCTAGAGAGTTTAGGGAAAGAAAGAAGTTAGAGCTAAAGAAGCCTCCCGCTCCCGTCCCCATGGGACCTGGGCCGGGAGAACCTAGTTTGCAGGGAAGGCGACAGAAGGGAAAGAGCCTGGGCTCTGGGGCCGAAGGAGAATGGGAATCAGCCGCGGCGACTCATCTAGGCTGCTGCGTGAGTTTTCAGACTTTCTTCAAACTTAGCACTTCAGCTCGGTTACTTCGGAGGAGGCGGGGGAGGGGCGCGGGGCCGCAGCAGAGCTCCGGGGTCCTCAGCGCAGCAAGAGGGGAGCCAGGTCGCCTCCCAGCCCCGCCCACGTGCCGGGGACCTGGGAAGCGGGGACCCGTTTGAGGACGGGGAGGCAAGAACAACCGACGCATTCCCAGAGTCCCGGGCGGCTCCCGGCTTTCTCCTTACCTGCCCTCAGCTGCCGGGGCCGCTCACCATCTACCTCGCACCCTCACACGGACCTTCCGGGCAGCCAACCTGCAAAACAGAGCAGCACAGGAATTACCCGCCGGGTTGGGCGGTTGGTCTAGGACCCCCGGGTTTCTTTCTTTCCCCAACTTCCCTCCTCCCTTTCTCTTTCTTTCCAGTGGCTTTGTGCGTGTCCCTCCAGGTTTCACTTTATTTCATACACACACTTTGTTTGCAAAGCCCTACACGCTCCCGAGACACTGCCTCGCCCAGGACCGCGCCGAGGGGCCGCAAGGAGGAGGGTGGGGGTGAGAGGGGCAGAGCTGGGAGGTGGCTCGAGGTTGCCGTGGCACTCCGTGCAGCGTGGAGGCGGTGGGGGCTGGGGAAGCCCCGCAGAGGCACTTCGGAAACTAAATAAATCAAGCGATTTACCTTGTCGGAGTGGCTTGTCTGGCCGGGTTGTTTAGGTGATTGGAAATGTAGCCTGATGAAGATTGATCACCTTTCTAATGCCCTCCCCGGGTATGTGAACGCGAGGTGAGTGCGTAACCGGGCTAGGCTGCCAATCCCTGGCCCCGCGCGGGCTGAGTGACAGGGAGCCGGGCAATGGCAGCACGAGCCGGGGGTTACCTCCGCGCGCCCCCGCCCTCCCCCGCCCCCTGCACCCCGCCCTCACCGCCCGCCCGCCCGCCCCGCCCCGGTCGCGCGCTAACTCCGGGGCTCGACTGGCGGCAAACGCGGCGCAGAGCGACGCGAGGCAGACGAGCGCAGCGCGGGAGCCCAGGCCGTGGAGGGGGACGCCGGTCCCGAGGCCGCCTCGGGGCTCCCCGCCCTTCTCTCGCCCTTTTGGCGCCCTGGAGGGAGTGGCAGAAGGAGGCGAGGTGCTGGAGAACCGGTTCTCGCTCTCCCGCGCGCCACCCAGCTCGGCGGCCCGGTGGGCGCGAGGACCCGGGAGCCGCGGGCTGGCGGGGAGCGGGCCCCCGGCCCCTCTCCCGGCGCCGCGGGCCCCAGTGTCTTCATCCACCGCGCCACCATCCGCAGAGGGACGCCGCGGGCGGCTCGTGCTGGCACAGGCTACTTTGCCGAGCGCGGGAGCAGCTCCCAGTGCGCAGATCCCGCCTCGGCGCCTCAGGACTCCCGCGCCTGCGAGCAGCACCCGCAGGGGAGGCACGGCCACTTACCTGCTCTTCGGCGTCTCCTGGTGTTCCCAGTCCCCACGAAAGGTGTTTGCAAATCCTAAACGCTTCTTTTGAAATGTTGGAGCGCAGAGTCCCCTCTCCCTTACACACACACTCTACTTCTGAATCGAAAGGTTTGGATAGGAAACTTTCTCTTTCACACTGTCTCCTTCCCGTTCTCCTTTTACAAGGGACAATTTGGTGGAAAACGTGGCCACAGACCCCTGCCCTCAATTTCTTTCCCACATGCCGCAGGAGCCTCCTTGAAGCGATCTCCCCGGATCGTTCGTACTGGCGAAGCCCATTTCCCAATCGAACAAACTTCTCAAACACGTCTACCTGGATGGACTTGTCAAAGCGCAAAAAGAAAAGTGTTTTCGCCCCAACACTGAGTAAGGCAATTCTTTTAAATGGCACCTCCTCCAGAATATTAGGCACTTTACTCCCTTTCGAGGAATTCCTACCGCTTCTTCCTAATCCCCCCTCCCCTCCACCTCAACAGGCGGAGTGAAAAGTTTGAACAGGAGTAAGTGTGAGGGCGAGTCAAGGAGCCACCGGGCGCTTCGCGGTGGGGAGCGCGGGCGCTGCGGGGCCGCAAGGTCGGGCACCGAGAGCGGACCAGGCGCGGGGCGAGGAGGTGGAGGAGAAGGAAGGGGGAGCCCGCTGAGTGAAAAGGGGCCGCGGCCGCCGCTCTTCAAAGTGCTTCCCCCTCCCCCAAGCGACACTTTCCTTTGGAGTCCGAATAAAATACGGTAACAGAATATGATGGAGGGCACACTGTTTCCTTAACTGCTTCTCAAAGAACCCGGGAGATCTTCTTAGGACCTTTAATAAGGCTTTGGTCGGTCCTTTTGTTGATCTCTCAAAATCAACTCCTTCTAATTGAAGTTGGAGCTGAAAGCGAGCTAATGTTCAAAGAAAGTGGCCGCCAGGCTAACGAAATTACATTTTTTTTTTGACGATGAGGGAACATCTAATCAAAGGGGCAAAAGAGGAGGGGTGGGAGTGGGGAAGTATGAAGGAGAAAAGGTTTTACAAGATCCTTCTCTGGTTCACAAAAGTCGGCGACACGGGCGCTTCTCTCCAGAACAAAGACACCGCGGCCCATTCACAAAAGGGAGAGAAAGAGAGAGAGAAAACAATAAAAGAACGGGAGAAAAGTAAAAACATGAACAAGAAAAAGACTTAACAGGAAAAGAAACTGCGCAGAGCGCAGCGCTGACCCGAGCGGGGACACACCTTTGGCTCGCGCAGGCCCCCGCAGGGAATAGTCCGCGAGGCCCAGGACTCCGAGTCCCCGAAATGTGCAGAGATTTAAGGAAAAAAACGAAATACACCCCCGCTTTCGGTTCTGGGGAAAGGCGCGGGCTGGAGCGCACTAGTGTGAGGGGGAAGAGTATGCCGGCGCCCTGGGGTGAGCTTCGGCGGCACTGCGTCCGTAGCCCGGCGCTACCCCGGCCGGGGCCTGTGCGCTGTGTGCCTGGGTTAGCCCTCCCAGGCCTGGGTGCGTGCCCTGTCCCAGTCCCGCAAACTCTCGCACTCCCGCCTCCTCCCGGCCCCGTTTGGCCTGCAGCTGCGGCGCTGGGCCGAGGTCCGGCGCGGCGAGGTGGGGCGGCAGTGCGCGCTGGAATGTGCTCAGGCGGTCCCCAGGGCCCGCCAAGCGGGAGCCGGGCGCTCTCGGTTCCAGATGCTGCCGCGGTCTCGGGGAAGTTGGGAGGTATCAAGTAGCACGATTTTTTCCCCCCTAATGAGAGTATTTATCTAATCCCAAATTGCAGGCGAATTTTTTTAATGCTCAACCCATAAAACCCCGGGATTAAGAGAAGAAAAAGAGAGAAGAGGGGAGAGGGAGGAGAGTGGAGACGGGGGAGACTGAGATGAAAGTTTCTTGTATGTGGCGTAAAGGACTGAGGCGGCCGTCGCTAGGCAAATATCCAGGTGGGAGACGCTGGGCCAGAAGCCTCGACCGTTCCAGCAACGGCCGCAGCTCGGGGAGGGGAAGAGGGGGCCTCGCCCGGGGAGGGCCTGTGGACTCAGCTCGAGGGCCCCGGGCCGGGGAGGGGGCGTGGGAGCTGGGCCCTGGCTTTAGCATCCAGGTGACCTCGAGCCGGGCCAGACTCTGGAGGACACTTGGGACAGGGGGAGGGGTTTGGCTCCGGGGCCCTGGGATCCTGGCCAGGGGCGGAAGTTCTGCACTGGCCCGCGGGCTGTGCCCAAGCCAGCGCGCTGCCAACACTCCTCCTCCTCCTCCTCCTCCTCCTCCTCGGCGACCCCCGGGCCCACAGCTTCTTTTGCCGCCGCGCGGGCTTTCGGATTGCCGGCCTCGCGCCTGCGCCCGGGAGGCAGCCTCTGGGCACCACGCGACGAAATCGGGATGCGGCGCCCTCGCCGCGGGCCTGACCCCGATGGTCCCCGGGGGCCGCGCTCCGCCGCCGCTGCGGGGCGTGCGGGCGCCACAGAGCAGCCCAATGGAAACCCCGCGAGGCTCGGGACTGAGGCAGGAGGGGCAGGGAGACGGGCAACAAATCTGGGGCTAGCGAAGGATTGTCACTTGGCAGGTCGCGAGCGGCTTGGGGGAGCCGCCTCTCTGCGAGGCTCCGCGAGAGGGAAGGTTCCCAGAATCCGAATCCTGCGTAAATGGAGTGGGTGACGCCGGTCACCCAAGCCCCAGGCTGCTCCGGGCTGATGGTTTTCGTCTGCCGGTTTCCCTGGGGTTAGGGCCGGGTTCTGAGAGCTTCCCCCCAGGAAGCGGTAGCTCCCTCTGCTCTCCTGCTCTAATAAAGACGGCAAATACCCGATTTCATTTAGTTCTGATAACTTTTCAATAACTTCTTAAAATCCTTGTCGTGAAGAAATTCTACCGTAGGAAGGTTTTATCATTTTGAAAGACTGGCGGCTGCATAGTTTTCGAAAGGAATTTGTGTGTGTATTGGTATAAATATTTGTCTGTATATGTACATATATGTATACGTGTATATATGTATGTATGATCTAGGCTAACGTATAAATGCTAGTGGACTGTTTTCTCTGTCTCCAGACTTGTTGAACGAGCTTTCTTTGTTTCAAGACACCTCTGTAGAGGAGTGATGGAAACTACCATAAAATCGCCAGTTTTTTCTGTAGCTTAGAACTTCTGGTTGAAAGTTCCCTTTCCCTCATCTCATACACACACACCTGCACACACTTACCCTCCTCCTCCCCTCCAACAATAACCCTCTTCCTTTCACTTCGGCATCTACAGTCTTGCCGGTTATCAGAAGTCATAGTTCTTCCTCATATGAGTGCAAAATTATAACAATGGAAAATTACATTTTTTTCAGTGCTGTGGAATCACAAATCTCAAATCGTTAAGAGAGGACCCTCTAAAAGATGATAGTTTACACTGCTTAAGAAAATATGACTAATTGCTTTTCAATTCGCATTTGTGTGTCAGCAGGGCCCCTCTGGGGTGGTGTAAACTTATTCAGCTCCAAATACAGACCAGTATCCTGCCCTGCATTCAAGAGGACCATTTTTCCACATGAAAAGTCTTATGAATACAAAAACTTCTCAAGTTTTCATTGCAAAGAAGTAGCAGCAGTGTTTAAGGTAAGAAAGTTTCTGCTTTTATTGAAAATTTATATATGACTCAGTATTGTAATAAATAAACAGATAACCATTTTCACAAAAAAATGACAGTGCTATGCTAGAGAAGAAAATATTAATTGGAGGATTTACTCATAATGGCAAGACAGACTTTTATCAATACAGAATAAATATTAACACCATTCTTGAGCCAATTTTGAGACCCAACAAAATGTAGGAACCAAGCTAGATGTAATAAATAATTATCCAGAGAAAAAGATGGCGCATTCTCAAATGATAAGACTGTCTTTGTAAAGTGATGCATGTCAATTAGTCCCATCCTTACAGCTCACTTCAAATCACAGGACTTGTTTCAGGCTACGTTAAAGGGCCATCCTCCGAAGAAAGCAGAGGAGAAGTACCCTATTATCTTCATAGTGAAACGCAAAACAACTGCAGAAAATCCCACTGGTAAATAGAACACAATTTAATAAGTAAATTGAAGATGATCTAACTATAAAATTTAGGTAACAGACTCAGTGTTACATATGGCAGGACTGGAAAAAAATCATTCATGACATTTTCCTTATCCCTCCCTCTTAAGCCCCCTCCCACCCCTCATTATGCTATTAACAATAACAACAACAACAAAAATGTTTTAAAATTTTTCTCCATCAAAAAATGAGGGAAAATAATGAGGGAAGAGTTTTCTTTTCTTTCTTCTTTGAACAGTTTCTTGAACACTCCTAATACCAATCACTCACAAGATGTCTGTGCAATCTATTTTACATGATTTCAAGGAAATGATTAACTCACACACACACAATCCTTAAACAAAGCTATTTCGGAGTTCTGTACACTGTCTGGAAAAAAGGGAGGAAAAGAGGTGGTGGTAGTGGTAAAGAAGTACAATCCAGCCAAACAAAATGTTAAAAGTTTTAAATCAACAACGAGAATGACTTTTTCTGGTCTGGGGACCCAAGGCTAATAAAATGTTGGTCAAGATTCTGGTCTGACTTCTATTGCAGAACACATTTCTCTTCTTTCTTGGCCATCTTGCCTTTGTTTTGCTCCAGAGTTCGCTCCAAATGCTCGTCTTCTTCTTCGGCCCTGGAAGTCAAACAGGAAACCAAATTATTTTTCTTCTTGGAGCGCAGAGCGGCACTCTCCTCTCGCCCCGCATTCCGAGCCCCAGAGGGAACGGGGTTCGCGGGGCCAGCGGGAGGCTGCCCCGGCCCACCCGGGACCTCTGGACTGAACTTTCCGAAAACTTCTCGGCCCCTCAGCAGGCGGCAGAGCCTCGACCCCGACCCCACCGCCCACTTACTGCTTCTCCTGCGCGTCCAGGTCCCTGACGAGCGCGTCGCGCTTGTCCACTAGGGCCACCAGCTCATCCAGCAGGAGCTGCTCGCGTCGCTTCTGGGCCTCGGTCTTCTGCCAGTCTGCAGGGGACGGGAGGCTCCTTACCCACCCGGTCTCCCACCCCACCCGGCCCTCCCCTTCCCGCCTTTTCCAGTTCCCTTTTATTTCTCTGCAAACCATATTACAGAGCCACTAGCTAGTGTTTCACGGAGAGTTTGGCCGTCGTGATGAGGATTTCGCCCCTAAAACCCTACTTTCTAAGTATTTTCCGTAGATGGAGACGGCTACGGGCTGGGCTGGAACCTGCAAGAGACCAGGTGTGCGCCGGTGGCCAGCGGAGGTGCGCACCTGATGTCAGCCAAAGTGGGGGAGGGAGAGCTGGAGGCCCAAAAGAGGTCGGCCCGAGCGGTGAGGGGGGAATGTGGGTGAATGAGGAGGCGGGAAGCAGAGATGGGCGATAAAATCACCCTGAAAAGGCTAGAGAATCTGCCTGAGAACCTATCCTCCTCCCCCACCCCCATGCTCACCCCATACAGCCCATTCTTCGCTAATTTCCTCTTCGCTCTATTTTAGCAGTTGGATGTATCTCACACTGGGCGCCATATGCTTCACAATAACTTTAAAAGTAGTGAATCGGCTAATTAGCATTTTTCTTTGAAGTAAAAAATAAATTTGCTCTGCAACATTACACTGCAGCTCTCGATCGCATCACAGCCAGTTTTCTTTTGGAGAGGTTTGCTGCGTGGTTTCAAATCAAAGCACTTTTGCAAAGGAAAAATTACATACTTCTTTTTGAAACCCCGGTTGGAAAATCCGATGGGCAGTGCTCCTTCCATGGGAAGGGGCAGTTTTTTGACGGTTTTAGGCCCCAATAATATATTTCCTAATCATTGCTGGTCTGATAATTTCCTTAAGATGAGCAGCAGTTTCGTTTAATAAAAACAGGACCAAATCGAACATTTAAAGCACTTTTGAAACCAAAGCCAACTGCTCTCTGGCCAGACTGTAAGGGCTTGTAGCTGTCAATCAACCCCCAGTCTACCCCGCCTCCCTCATTAGGAAGGTAAACAATGAAAAGAAGAAGTAGATGATGAGGCAGATAGCCGAACAAATGAGGACCTAGAGGGAAACAGGACACCAGCTTAAAAAAAAAAAATACCCTGGCCACTGACTCATGTAGCCCCCTCCCCCAGCAAATGCACTTTCCAAAAAACAGAGAGGAGTGCAATCCTTTCTGGTTTCTCTCTTCTCTCTCCATTGCCCTGGGCAATCATGTTAAAACTCACATGGCTGGTGCTTATTCAGATAAACCCAACAATGCACACCGCTGGTTACCATGTGAATCTTCACAAACCACACAAGAATGTGCTGGTTCAAATCCCCCCGACCCCCTCCAAAGCAAAATTTATTCAAGACAGCAAACTGCTCAGCAGCTTTATGAAACCAAATGGAGCTAGAGGGAATTCTATCTTGTATTTACAAATTAAAAATTAGATGCATCATCATGCAATAAAGGTTAGAATAGCAGCAAAAAGCTAGAATAATTTATTCTATTTTATCACTATTCCTTTCATTACAAGCTCGAATACATACACACATATATATTAAACATGCCATATATTAATTACCCACATTCGATACAAAACATCACAAATAAGTACATTAAATAATTGGTCACATTACATTCTTATTTAAAAAGAAGTGAAGTATTCTATTGCATAGAGAGGAATAAAGAAACTATTGCTATGGAAAGTTTTTTTCTTAATGTAAGAATTTAAAAAATAATAATGAAACAGCAAAACTGGAGAAAAGCCATATCTATCACAATTTTATTCCTTGGATTTAAATGCAACTGAGGTCAGGAATGCTGGACAATTTTCTAATCTGGTTCTTGTTCTTAATCAGTTTCATTCTACACAGCAGATAAATTAATAGACTCTCCAGGTTGGAAAGATCTTAAAGGTCATCTAGTCTAATTTCAGGTAACTGTAGTTCTAGAAATATTAACTCAGAGAAAAACCTGCTAAATTTGTAAAAGATTTGTAACTAAATTTTATAATTATTAAGATTACCAATTTTGATGAATATGGATTTTTCCATTTCCAACCTCAAGAAATCATTCTGATTATAAGCTTAATTTATAATTCTTTACTTCCAAAACATTTTGATAAGAGCTTTACTACTGGGAAATAAAATTTCTCCACTGTAAACTTAAAAAATATAATTAAGTTGAAAATTACAAAATTTTTTTAAAGAAAAAATAAATTTTAATGACACATAATCTTCTTGAGTAAATTATTCCTTCCCTATATTTGACCAGTCACTTTTAAGGTTTTAATTAATAATTAGAAATATCAATATTTCTTTAACTTTTTAAAAAATAAGGTTTTAACAATATGGATAAGAGAGGAAACAATTTTATATTTTTAATCCATTAAGTATTGAATAATTTAAAAAATCTTAACCTTTTCCTAGCTCAATGCTGACATTTCACATAACTGTAACAAAAACATTTTTAAATTATGAATATTTAGGTAATTTTCATCATCTTACAAATTTAACTGACATTAGAATTTTAACTGTTTCAGCATAAATTTATAGGTTTTTTATATTAAAGTGTCATCACTACATTAATATCTATCTACAAATAATTAGTCAAATTGTGGAGAAAATAGCTATGCGCAGTGAGTAGATTTTACACTAGCAAAACTACTTTTACTTTGGATTTGCTTTCTCACAGGAGTAAATTTATACACATTCACACACATATTTGAATGCTAATTTGGGAAATTAAGTAAACTATTTTGATGATTTAAAAAAATTTGATAACACCTTTAAAATTGATCAAGATTCACATTTGTATGTTCAAAGGTCTACATTTAAAAATTAAAAAATTCCTCTTTAAATAGCTTCACCTAGATGTAATGTCATGTTTTAAAAGCCTGAATGTAAGTTTATATGTTACTTGTTATACATTTTAAGAAAGGATTACTCACCTATAACAGCTAGCTAGATGCAATGACTTTGCCTTGGACAGACTACAATGTGGGTTTTGATTAATTTAAAGATTCCAGTGTACTTTTGCTACAAAAGCCATATCCTCTCACAACAAATAGGATTAAGTTTTGATGCTGCATTTGAGCCAAAGTGTTAAAATAAAGAGATTCTGTTTATGTCTATCTGCACTGAGCTGTTTTGTTAATCTAAAAAACTCTTTTTTTATATATAGGGCCAATTATTCATTCCCTGATTCAGTTTATTTGCTGAAGTTGATAATTACCTTGGAAAAAAGGCAAAAGAAATACCTATAAACACTTTAATAGAAAGGACCTAAAGTTCTTGTAGTAAACCTTCAACCTTGCCACTATAAATAAGCCTGGCACTTTGATGAAAATTAACACTAGTTTTGTAAAGAGCACATTGGGGGATTGCAGTCAAGTCTTATCTTTAGTTCCAGTCAACTAGCAATCCTGAAAGAGTTTGCATCATCATCAGAGCAGGCCATTTGATAGGATTCTACCGCTGTACCTAATCAATCTATGGAAGACTGTGGCTGTGCTGTGTAACAAAGCTAAAATAGATTTACAAATGGGGTTTTAGGGGATAAGCTCCTCCACAGGATTACATATTGATTTTAAATATAAAAAGCTTATCATATAAGCCATAACTACAAAAATAGTGAACCTATGCATAAATCCCTTTAGAAGAGCACCCACTTCAAACTCTAAGCCAAGAATAAATCAAGATGTACAAAATCCTAGAGAAGATCCATTTCTTGTGCAGAAAATGAACACACCACTTTCCAAAAGCCCACCCCAATGTGTGCAGAAATGAATTTATCTTTCCTGAGGGGGCATTAAATAATCTGGAACAGAAAAACTATAGGAAAAGTATCTGAAAGATGCTTGTTAGCTTAAGGGATCCTACAACTTAGCTCAGTAGAGTGAAACTCCTGCAATGAAAACACCTCAGGGAAAAAAAAAAGGCCAAAGTGATTATGGATTCTCAGAAGAATGGATATATTGAATGTTATTATTATTATTTTGCTCTCAAACCAAGCTGTTAATACTTCTTTCACTGGACTATGACTATTAATATTCTGTGCTTTTCTCCTAGTTAATGGTTTCAGTAGTAGATTATTCAAAAATATTTTAGTTTATTTATTATGAAAACCATCTTATGGCTACTAAGTAGAAGAGATGGGAAAGAAAAGAGGAAGGGACTTTAAAACAAAGGAAAGCAAAACAAAACCAATTAGTGTTGCCTGTTCATGTGTTTTTCTGTGGTGTTTTAACACTCTGAAAGACTACTGAATGTGTGTCCATTCTAAGGGCTGGCTCAGAGGATACTGTCTTCAAAGAACTGATGATCACGATGCTCAGTATCACTCTAGGACAGCTCAGGCCACATATTGCCCAGGCTAATGGGACAGGCCTCTCTCTGAGAAAGTGTCTTTATTTGTATTCAACAGGCTGCTTCTTTCCTCAAGTCTCTTTTGCCCCTCAACCAGCAACAGAAACTGGCTGAGAGATTTAAGGCACAATCACACATGGGACAATAGTATTAATTAAAAAATAAAACAGAACAAAACCACAAAAAATTAACAATTGTATTAAAGGTGTATGAAAAGAAAAACATTAATTTTTTTTCTCTTCTTCAAAAATATTACTTTCTACTGCTCTTCCATGTGTACAAGGGGAGCAGGCAGAAAAATGTTAGATTATTTAAGACTGTAGGTCTATTATATAGGGATAGGATGGCCAATGAAACTGGGATGTTTTATATGTATTATGGCCCTCCTTTAAAGATGGTACTATTTGGTAATAATACTGGTTTTGGGATAGAAGCAATATCTGCCTTAAAAGTCAACTGTATTGTATCAAGCTGTATCTTAGGGTTGATTTAACTTACTATACATGAGAAAGTAAATTTTTAAACATTGTAATACTCTGTATTGAGCATAATATATAATTAATCTATAAAGAATAAATTGTATAATGAGTTATACATACTATATACAAACACATTTTATATTATACACACACATATATATATATAATATACCATATAAATAGTATTTGCTATACCTACTTTTCAAATGACTATTTAGCTTTCCAATCTCTTTTAAGACTATACCATGACTACAAAAATTATAGCAAGAGGAAAAATACCATTTAGTATATTTGTGCATTTTATTCAGTGGCAAGTTTCACAGAACTTCTTAAATAATTTTGACAAATTTTATAGTCATTATTAGTGATATAATTTGATAGCCACTTGAAGGAAATTAGCTATCTGAAAGCCTTTTAAATAAAGTAAATCTAATTTATAAATTAGGACGTACAAATGTTGTTAGTCATATTTATCAAATATTAGGAATATAAAAGAATAAAACTTCTATAAATGTATAAGATACTATTTAGATAAACAGCATGTATTTTATTTACTAACAATTTTAATTAAAATATTTTAAAACATGGTTTCATTTGAATTTCTCTTACAAACTTAAATTCCCAGTTTCTGAACTAATTAGAATTGACTTCTTATGGATCAGGTACCTTATCAGGTGAAGGAAGAAATTACAATGGACAGTCAATGCATGTGTTAAGAGGTCAATACAGAATAGGAAAATCAATTTGCATTGATTAGACAAAAGGTCCATTTTACAGAGCCCAAAGGATTAGCTTTTAAGTGGACATCTTTGAACTATAAGACATTTTCAACTAAGAGGTATATGGAGAACAGCATTCTAAAATAGTAAGAATTTAAAAAAAATAAGCATATATAGTAAATGCCATAGTTAAGCTAGCTGATGTTTATTGATATTATGAACCATGCTTAGGATTACTATATATGTAATTCATTTAAAAGCTTTATATAAAGTGTGAAAGTGTTGTATTTATCTCATATGCCGGAATCTTTGCCTGATTATTCACTTAATAGGAGCTGGAATCTTAAGAACTATAGCAGACTGGACAGTTACATATTTGTGTTGACATCAATTAAATATTAAGGTAAAATTTAGAGTATGAATGTGAAAAATCAAAATGATAGATCTTTCTCAAACCTCTTTAACTTGCACATAGTAAAATGAAATCATTTAACTAGTTATATTTTCCATTTAATGGACATTTAAGCTTACAGACAAAAGATAAGACAATTTTATGTTTAATAGCAAGCATAACGATGATCTGAATTAGGGTCCTTAGGTTTTACATGACTATTGGTTTCTGACTCTAAGGCATTTATTTGCAATTCCTGTAGGTCCTTAGTCAGACCACACCTAGTGAGACCAGAAGTGTATTACACTCTTTAAATCTCTTTGACAACTGACACCTCAAACACCTCATTCGGCCATGGCATCTCTTACCTTCAATGGCTAGCATTGCCCGCAATTCCCGATTCAGCAGCTCATATCGTCGTTCTAAATCATGTTCTTTTTCCCTAGGCAAGTTGCAAAAGTTCATCAATATGCTAATTACTAAATCATTAAACACTTAAAAGAACCTTTAGGTTACATTGATTTTAGGACTCATAACTGACTGTTCTCTTTAACTTTAAGCCACTCAAAACAAATGATACACAAACCTAAAACCTTCCTCAGGTTGAATATTTAATAGTGCTATTATTTTTCTCCTTCAATTTTGAATTGCACAGAAGTATATTCTAATCTGTGGATAAGTAGCCTCAATCTTCAATGCTTCTTGTATTAAGTGCCAGGTATAAGGTTATTTTGTAGAATATTTTTCATAATTCGCAATAAACACTTTTTTTTCTAGAACTCTGTGTGAAAAGAGTACAAGAAACATGAAAGTACCACCAGTGAAAATTTAATATAGAGACAATTAAAAAGGCAAGATTAGTTAAGTTCTGCACTTCTTCATAACTCCTTTATCAAGTTCAGGCATGGCAGAAATGACAAAAATAGAGGTTTTCACTAAAATAAAACATGTAAGCCTGCTTCTTCCCACACTAGGTGGCATAATATAAGAACATTGTTAGTGAGAAAAAGGAACAAGCATTAAGTCCTATGTGAACTAAATGCTAAAGACTGAAAATGCTTACATTTGGTCTAGTCTCCATTTTACTGTAATTCTTGCAATCATAAAAAGGTCACTTCTGTGTAAATTATTAATCTTTTATCCCAAAATTTAGGGTAACATCATTTGTAGAATAC
Organism: Aethalodelphis obliquidens; assembly: GCF_003676395.1. Classification (NCBI taxonomy): domain Eukaryota; kingdom Metazoa; phylum Chordata; class Mammalia; order Artiodactyla; family Delphinidae; genus Aethalodelphis; species Aethalodelphis obliquidens. Next base: position 8,481,739 of record NW_020837984.1, on the reverse strand, counting down.
AAAGTTAGTTTTGTCCTTATTAAGACTTATTTTAATTTTTAACTGAAAATTTGATGTTAAATAAACTTCAATTTTATTTCTTTTCCCACTAAATATAAACCAAACATCCTTTTTGTGCACAAGTGATTTCTTAAACACAAAAATTGTTTATATTACTTGGCTTTCTATATAATAAATACATTTTTTCAGTATCTAACACTCTAAAATTCTTACTCTTAAGGTAAAAATTGGTTATATACTATTTTTAATTTTATATAAAACATAATCTCTAAGGAAAGAAAAAACATTAAGCCTAATAAGAATGAAACCCCCAAAAAAGACAATGATGGAAAGCCTAAGATTCATCAATGTTGTAGGAAAAACAAGCAAAGTCATAAGTACTTACAGGAGAGAGAGCTGGTTCATTCTCCTTATTAAGGCGTTTTTCTTATTAACTAACATAAACCACTCCTGCATCATAGCTTCTTCTTCTTCTGTGTTCCTTCCTATAATTTAGGAAGAGATATTTCTTATTCTATTGACATTTACAAGCCAAATAATAGTTCAGCACAAGTGTTTTGTTTTTTTTCTTTTTAACACGAAACATATTTTAGCTATCCCAACAGTACAAGTTAAACTGTTTATAACAACATCAGATTAAGGTCCGAGGCCTGAAAAAAGAAATCAATATTTAAAAATTCATAAGCCAATCTCCAAAGCTGCTATTATTCACCTTGTATATTTCAGTCCCCCGAACATATTTACAGATCATACTAAGTACAATACTAATACTAAGTACAGTTAAAAAAAAAAAAAAAGTGTTCCAACTTTTAAATCCTCCCCAGAGGCTGACTTGTTATTATGTTTCAGTGAGGAACTCGTGGTGCTGACAGACATACGGTCGTGATAAAAATAAATAAATTAATTAAAAACCACATTAAAAAATCATTATGAGAATTATAAGACTACCAGTAAGGTCAGAGAAGTCAATAGATTTTGTGAGAGCTTCCACCTGTAACAACTTGCTTTTTTTCTTATTTTCCTCCCCCAAAGCAAACTAAAGGTATACATACATATACCATTCCAGAACTCATCATCCCTAACAGGGTAAACACTTGCAAATTATTTTAAATACATTGTAAATGAACAAGCTACAAAAATACTTAGAGCTATCTGTGAAAAAACATGATGAACATAATAATGTTCCGTAAATGAGAAAACATTTGAGCAGAGAGATGATTTAAAATTTTAGATTATAAATTTACTGATTGTACATTTAAAATTCATTTTCCCTAATATCCATTCCATCATCTGTACCACCCTTCCCCTCAAAAGGCCAGTATGTCAAGGATTATAACATATAGCATATATTTGGTATTGTTCATGCAGAAGTAGGCCACAATCATACTCAAGAAAAATATTAATTCCCCAACCCTCTTCCTTCCTCTCCCTTCAAATTGTATCTAGTCAAATTTACAATTCTTTGACTTTTTTTTTCTGAATTTCGCCCATGATTGGTTTATTGTTTTGCTAGACCATTATTTAATACTTCAGTCCAACTTCTAGATAGATTCATAGGGTTAACTTAAATATCTACTAAAAAATTAAATATGCCAGGCGAAGACTAAATAGCCTAGTCAATTTCCTAAGTTTCATTTTCTTCTTAAGTGAGATATTTTCTTTTAACTTTCAAACACACTACCAGTCCATTAAAAAATATTCAAACAATACAGAGGTATAATTGAGTAAAAAGTCAAGGCCTCTTTCACCACCCCCACCCTCTCCAATTCCCCCATCCACCTCCCTTCTCCAGAAGTACTACTGCAGTTTAGCGTATCTTCTTCCAGACCACATACGTAGCTATGTCTATCACATACAGGTATATACCTTATCTGGACACATACAGGTTTCTTTAACATAAGGACCCTGTGATTTGTTGTTGTCATGCTGTTTGAAGATCTACTTCATTCTTTTTTAATACTTGCATAAATTATGGATGAACCATAATTTATTTACCTGTTTCCACATTAACAGAAATTTGAAAAAATCTTTGGAATGAAAATCTAAAATAAAGAGCTGATCTGTGTGCAAAAGATTAAACATGTATTTCTGAGCATCCCTGTAAAATAGATATCTGTTGTTCATTATTAGGGAAAATAGTGAGAGGATATGTGCTTTCATTAAAGTCTGTTAAACTTTATGGTATGAAGCAGATCTAGGATAGATTCTTTGAGTATGAACAAAGGTCTTTATTGTTTTACAGCATTTTTAATCTCTCTTTTAGGGTAGCTGGTTTTGTATTCACTTTGGACCATGTGATGTCTTGACACTGGTCATGTGATATAGGCTGCGATAGGCACAAATCCCTGGGTAGCAACAAAAGAAGAAAGAGTAAAAAGAAAAAGCTGAGAAAAAGCTTGCAATTTGGAAAAAGGCCAATTGTACCCTGGTGAAGGCCTTTTTGATCACTGAAATGACACATGTGTGCAATATTAATAGGTGCAGTTTTTATGATATTTTGTTTTCTGATTAAAGACTTAATTCTTGCATTCATAACCTAAGTGGTTTCTAAAAATATACACATATTAAAACTTTGTTTTGAGTTTAACCTAACCTGTAATTGAGGCTTTCAGGCAATAAGACTAGAAGCAACTAGCCTATTTTTAAATTAGCATCATTTTCTTCAATGGAAGACTGCTTCCTTGAGAATAACAATATTGATGTGGTACTGTGTTATTTTCAGTTTAACTCATGCCTATGATTTCTACATAAGAACAAAATAACTGTGTTATTTTCAGTTTAACTCATGCCTATGATTTCTACATAAGAATAAAAGATCCACCTCCCCTAACTGTTAGGAAATGAGAAGAGTCTCATGTTTAAAAAGGGAATAAGCCAAACAATAAGAAATATTTAAAGACATATTATTCAGTGCTACATAGATTATATAAATTAACTGAAAAAAACATATTTGAGGTTAAATCAATTCTGTATCACTAACTCCTTATCTGAGATAGTACACAGTGATGGAAATCTATACTTAGCCTAGTAATAAAAAAATTAAATTTTCTTCTAATACATCATTACACTATTGTTTTTAGGGATTTAAAATTTTTTTAATTTAAAAAGCTTTTAAAAGCCAGTAAGTTGAACCATTACAAATTAATCCTGACTTTAATAACTGGTTAAAGACCCCTTTAGCTTTATAAGTAACAAAAAATATTAAAGCCTGTGATCACAGTGAGCTTTTCTCATTTCTCCTCTAACCATTTGTTATTTAATCCAATACTAGTAATCCAATTTGTCCATCAGACTTTTAAAGGGCAGAATGCAACTTCCTCAGCTTAGACACTTTTCAAAGTACAATATATTTTTCAAATGAATGCTGGATGTTTCATTTTTCCCAACTATTCCTAGCTCTAATGCATGAGGAAAAAAAGAACAAGATGAACATTGTTCATACTGATTAAGTAAGAGCTCATTAAAGAGCTGTCAGTGCGGTACTTTGAATATGCATGAAGCATATAATCAGATCTAGTACCGTCACTAGAGGAGAATACGGTAAGTACAAAGGATTGATTTAATTACTTAGAGTGGGCTGTGGTGGTAAAGCAGTCTTGTTAGTGCAAAAAGAAAAAGAGGTTGTATTCTGGCACTGTTAGAAAAAAGGCAGTTTTAGCTTCTGACACAATACATAATCTCAGAATAAAGCACTTTACATTGTAGCTTAAAATGAAGATTGTCATTATTTTATAAAATGGCCATAAATCATTTTATCTTGTTTAAACTCACCTAGTTAACTACCTCTCTTTCAAAATTATCTTTAATTTGTAATCACAACTACAATTTTATCACCTTAGAGTCAATACTGATACTTTAAATTTTTTTCAGTTTCATGAACTGAAAAGTTCAAAACCTATATTATTGAAGCCCATTTTGAAATTTACAAAATGACAAAACACTACAGTTCAGTACACAGTGACTAAAATGTGAAAGCATGGCCGGGTTGTTAAACTATATTTTAAAACAGAGTGCCTCATGTTTATTATAAATATACTACCAATAAAAACATCACCTTAACATTTTAAAGTATTGACTAATATAGTCTCTGGTAATGTTTTTTTCTACTTTGTTTCCTTAAAGAATTCTGTTTTGTTATTTTGCCTTGTGGAATGTAACGTCTTTCTGACATCACAATCTCTTATTGTCAGTTTTATCTTTTAATCAATTATTATAGCTGAGTATGATTTATAAAAACTATTAAATAATGAAGAGTAATGAAAATAGCAGGAAAAGTAATATGTAAATATGACTTCAAATCATTCTTCCTATCACATAGTTAACAAAAACCACTTAACACAAAGCAGCATAATATAGCACTACATGTAGTATAAATACTTAATAAACGTTGGTTGACAACTGCCTTTATATTCCATCTCCTCCCTCCCAAAATGATTTAAAGTTAAGATTTAACTTAAGAATTCATTTCTTCACCCAGGAACATGTATGTAGTTTTCATTTGTTTTTTCCAAAGCAGCATTCTCAATGTAAATTTTAAAATGAACAAGAGGAAAGTGATGTTAAAAACCTGAAATTATGAGTTATATTTTCAAAAACTGTCTACTAGTTAACCTTTCCTAATTAATCTTTCACCATAAGCTTATTGTCTATTTAGAAAGATATATTTTCAGACAGTGCATTCTTTTTTTTTTTTTTGCGGTACGCGGGCCTCTCACTGCTGTGGCCTCTCCCGTTGTGGAGCACAGGCTCCGGACGCGCAGGCCCAGCGGCCATGGCTCACGGGCCCAGGCGCTCCACGGCATGTGGGATCTTCCCGGACTGGGGCAAGAACCCGTGTCCCCTGCATCAGCAGGTGGACTCTCAACCACTGCGCCACCAGGGAAGCCCAGTGCATTATATAAATGCAAAATAAGGAACAATACAATTTTAGCTGAAAAGAAGAGGAATTCAATGGGAAACAAAGAAAACACAGAGATGAAGGCACTGTTGAAACATATACACAAATTCAAGATTTTCTACTATGAAAACATTATATAATGCTGAAATCTTGCCATAGCTCCATAGTGGAGATGGCTGACTAGTGATCACATATGGCCCTTAAAGGACACAACGTAGCAAACACAAACCAAACATAAAAACAACAAAGCTGCCATTACAAATTGTCCCTATGGTATGATTACACGTATATGATAACCTCTGAAAGATTTAGTATATTAAAATAGAGATACACATGAAGGTATCCAACTAACTGATACTGGACAAACATATTTTAATAACACAGGAGGTGAATTCTGGTAGATTTACTTAATGGATGAGAAAGATTAATTTACTGCAGTTACATAGGGTCATGGACACATGAACTCCAAAGCCAACATCATTACAGGACTCCAGTGCTCCAGTTTTAGAAAATATTTTAAGCTTAGGAAATAGAGCTTTATTATGAAAACAAATTTTACTATATGAGCAAACAGTTGATAAATGTTTCTACACTAAGAAAATCCTCTAACAGCAATCAATGTAAATGAAGAATCTCATAATCCTTATTGATGTCTTCAGCAATTGTCTTAAAACTATTTGGTCAGGGCTTCCCTGGTGGTGCAGTGGTTGAGAGTCCACCTGCCGATGCAGGGTACATGGGTTCGTGCCCCGGTCTGGGAAGATCCCACATGCCGTGGAGCGCCTGGGCCCGTGAGCCATGGCCGTTGAGCCTGCGTGTCCGGAGCCTGTGCTCCGCAACGGGAGAGGCCACAACAGTGAGAGGCCCACATACCGCAAAAAAAAAAAAAAAAAAAACTATTTGGTCAGCATGATATATTTGTTATAATATTAAGTATATAAACTTTGGGGGAAAATCCTGTCTCCTTTTGTTGAAGTAAAATAAAAACTAACCCATTCTCTCAAAATAAACACATCTTTTATTTACCCATTTAGTAAAACAGAATGTGGGGAGAGATTCAGGGCAACATCTCTCTACAGATAAATTCTGACAGACTTCTATGGACATACCTATGCAGGAGGAGGTATAGACAACTTCACAAAAGCTCTTCCTCCTTAGACTTATACAAAAGAAAATGCTATTTCTAAAGGCCAGAAATTAACAGCAATCTTCTTGTGCCAACTTCTTAATAGAGTCTGAACAGACTTTTTATGCCAAAGGTCAGTGCTTAATTTCTCAAAAGGTAAATTAAGCACAAACTTAATATAGTACAAAAATAAACTAAAAAGTATGAAAGTAATCATCATCAGAAAATTCACAACCAATAAAATTCTTTGTATTTACTTACAGTCTAGTATATTTAAAAAATTACATGTGGGATGGAGTTGCTTCCATAACTTTTCAGTGCTCTTAGCCTTTAAAAGTATTAATATGACCCACATTTCAGGTAATGTATGACTATTTTGACTGTTGACAGATAGATATTTGGCTGAAGTCAAAACACTCAGAACTCTGAAACTGTATTTATTTTTCAAGTTGCATTTAACATACTTTGTAAAATGGGATAAAATACAGTGAGTCACTTTTATATGCATCATTCAACCAAACACACTAATGTCTACTTGGAGGATCAACTGGGCATCCTCCAATAAGGGGAAAACTTGAATTGTGAGCCACACTTACAGATGGACAGCTTCCCCTGCCAGTTCTCCCCTTTCTTGAAGCCCCCTTTGTTTGGCCTGCACCTGGCAGACTCTTCTCTACCCCCTCCCTCTCCTAGAGCCTTCTTGTAGTCATGTCATGGAAATGACTTTAAAGAGTGGCCCTAGAAGTGACAGAGATATTAATGTTAAAGATGAGCATTAACAGTTGAATAAAATTATTTCTGGAAAAGTGGGAGTGGAGAGAAACAATATTTCTAGATTAATGTATCTTAAGATGTGATTTTTTTTTTTTTTTTTTTTTTGCGGTATGCGGGCCTCTCACTGTTGTGGCCTCTCCCGCTGCGGAGCAACAGGCTCCAGATGCACAGGCCCAGCAGCCATGGCTCACGGTCCTAGCCGCTCCGCGGCATGTGGGATCTACCTGGACCGGGGCATGAACCCGTGTCCCCTGCATCGGCAGGCAGACTCTCAACCACTGCGCCACCAGGGAAGCCCAAGATGTGATTTTAAGTATATATATAGAGATAAATTAAATGTTACAAGAGATATTACTAAAGTTTTATATATTCAAGAAGGTCAAAATTTCTGGGGGAGATCTTCTCATTGGGAGAACAGGGGTTTATCTTTTTTAAAGTCATTTGGGCACACAGTTTTTTATGTGGTGGTCTGGGAACTCAATCCGTAATTTAAGTACTTTATGGAAAAACAACTGACTCAGAAATGAACTTTAGAATAAAGACCTCTTATAAATTAAGGACTACCTTTATGAATGTTTACTTACATTAATTCTGAGAAACTCCTGCAGATAAGACTATAAATTCTGGTAGGGCCAAGCATAATTTATAACTGTATACCATCTATAGTTTCTATGGCTGGTTAGGTCTGTCGTTTGGAATACGATACAAATAAGATGAACATTGAATCTGCATCTCAAATGGCTTTCTTCCAGTTCAGTTAAAAAAAATTGACTGAACCCTTTGATCTTAGACCAATTAACCTCTCTAAACATCAGTTTCTCCTTCTCTGTAAGTATAATCATATTACTTACCTCATATGGTTGATGGAGGAATTAAATGAGAAAATCTGTGTAAAGTCCTTAGCACAGTGCCCACAACTAAAAATGCTAGCTATGATGACGATCATGAAGAGGGTGATAATGGCACGTGCGGCACTGAGCCAAGAACTGGAGATAGAAAGATGACCAAGATGTGGTCGGTGCCCTCAAAAGGGCTTATCCGTATAGTGTGGAGACAGACACATAATCAGGGACAGCTGAGTGAGGATAAATTTCTAAACAATTCCTTGGACACAAATTATATTTTAAATCTTCGTTAGTGATAACAAAGTCTATAGTTAGTATAATTAGTATGTCATTGGTCATAAGCAAGATAGGTGAAAAATGTGGGTGAATAAGCACAAACTCATCTTTGAAGCTGGAAAAACAAAGTGAATGCCCTTTTGGGTCAGCAGTGTCACAGCTGCATACAAAAGACAGCCATAGCTATGGTGACACAATAATGTGGCTGTGCTCCAGGTAATGACAGTCTAGTTATTTGCAATGGGTTTTAGAGATTGAAGAACAAAGTAGATCATGAAATACTACTTAATATCCAAAAATGAAAGAGGTAAATTTTAAGATTGAAAATTATAGACTAATAGAACACATCTAAAAGTTTACCAGTTATCAAAATAAAGAAAAAAAAGATAATTTGAAGTACAAATTGATATAATTTTAAGAAAAGAAGGCCCTCAACAAGAAAAACCAAATATTTATAAAGCAAAAAAGCTTCACCGAGATAGTAAGTTTTCATCATTTTTATAGAGAGATTTTGATGTTAAAAGCAGAGCATCATTAAATCGGCTTACGAAGTTGCAATTATAGATAAAAAAGATGATTTACTAAATGCCAGGTGAGAATGAGATTTGATTTTGTTGAAAGTGTGGAAAATATATGTAATTTTTAAAATACAGAAGGACAAACCAGGCAGATATGCTCTAAATAGGCTTCTAATAAAGAGCTTCAATCAGCTACTCTTTTAGGTAACCCTGTGCTGCTTAAAGTCTTTAAATGTCCTAAAACAATCATAGCAGGGTGTCCCCAGAGCCTCCAGTTTCCAGTAAGGGATGAGTTCAACCCCCAACCCCCAGTGCGCTACACACACAATAACTTCCTCTTCCTCCCTACACCTTGTCTGATCATGCTTGGGGGTTCAGATAACCAGGCAACACTGCGATATATCCTTCCTTATGTACCTTCTTAAAAATCTTTACTCAGTGAGGGAGAGCTGAAGGGAATTAGGCCTATCCCCTCCTGGCCTGCGGCCACGTTCATTCTCTAAACAGAGAAGCCTAATGAAAGCAGGACACTGCAGAGCCATCTCCAGCAGTCTTTTAACTTGCACACAGCTTCAACAATTACACAACATTTTAAATCAAATATAACGAATGTTGCTTTTCAAGACCAGGCCAGGTGACTAGCGTGAGTTTCAGCATTATACTACCTCATCCAATGCCCCTTAACCTTCCCAGTGGAGCCATTCTCTTCACCAGGACACAGAGACATTCATGATGGACTTGCGTCCACAGTGTTGCTTCCTGAAGTCTTGGAAAGAGTGTCTCAAAGATGCTCTATGTCATATATCTCCCTCACCAGATGACTGAGAACCAATAACTTTCTCATAGACTGGGAATAATAATAATGATGATTATGATAATAACATCAAATATTTAATGAGGTTATATAACTTACCTAAAATAATAGTTAGTGGAAGAACTAGGCCTCAAATCCAGGCAGTCTGTCTGGTGAACCACCATTCTTAGCCATCCTACTTGACACTCATAGGTAACCAGTCTTACCAGAATGGGCCCTTTATTTAGAATTCAGGCCAACCTGACAAAGCCTTCATAATGGCTCTGATGAGCAAAGCAGAAAAAACAAAGCAAAACAAAACCCCCAAACAGAAAGCAAACCTTCCCACCTCTGATAAACAAAACAAGTTCATCCATTAGCAGAGGTGGTTTTGTTTACTCTTCCCGTGTAGGTCACTGAGACTTAACAATGATCTCAGAGCAGTACATCAAGGAGTGTCAAGGGGAGTCAGCCTTTCTTCCTATGCAGATATGTCTATGTGATCCTTGAATTATAGGTTGGTGTATGATGTCTTCAAGAAACGGGGGATTCCAGGGATACTTGTCTAATTCTTGGGCAACTACAAGCTATGCTGATTCCATTTGAGCATTTGAGGCATCCTTCAATGAAAATGGCCAAACAAGAATACTCTGCCTGAATGGACTTGAGGACACGGGGAGGGGGGAGGGTAAATTGGGATGAAGTGAGAGCGTGGCATTGACATATACACACTACCAAATGTAAAATAGATAGCTACTGGGAAGCAGCCGCATAGCACAGGGAGATCAGCTCAGTGCTTTGTGACCACCTAGAGGGGTGGGATAGGGAGGGTGGGAGGGAGACGCAAGAGGGAGGGGATATGGGGATATATGTATACATATAGCTGATTCACTTTGCTATACAGCAGAAACTAACACAACATTGTAAAGCAATTATACTCCAATAAAGATGTTTAAAAAAAAAATACTCTGCCTACCATGATATTATCAGGGTGCATTCAAGTTCCACCTCTGCTCTTTAAAAGCTGTGGCAATTTGGGTAAATTACTTAATCTCCCTACGCCTCAGTTTCCTTATTTGTAAAGTGAAGATAATAAAACTACTTCATAGGGTCTTGTGAAGATTAAGTGAGTTAATGTATGTAAAGTACTTAGAATAGTGCCTGGCGTATAATAAATGCTATAAGTAGTATAATGGTGGTTGCTATATTCTCTCCGTTTCTACACACACACACACCCTTATATATACAATACACACACACGCACATGCACATGCACACACACACACAACAGTACAGATCCACATTCTTCAAGCTTCAGGATCCTCCCTGCTGTCTGATTCCTAGGATTACTGATGGGAGTAAGGCATGGTGACTCCTCATGGCAGGGTCTCACAGTTTTTCTGACTGCCTGTGCAAGCACCAGATAGGCCTACTCACAGAAGTAAACATACTGGGCAACTTGGTGCAAGTTTTAAGATGTTAGTGCCATTGAGCATGACATTTCTAGTATCTTTACATATCTACTTTACTGGACCAATCGACCAAAATACATCCTACCATCATTTCATATTTTTCATTCCTCTTAAGTATGGAAGCCCAGCAACTACCCATTACCCATTTTTCTTCTCTTAAAAGAGCTACTCAAATGCAAACCCTCCAGGAGACAGTCTCCTTTCCAAGGTTACACATGTACTGTGAAGTCTATTCCAAAGCTTCTCTTGCTAATAGCAGTTCCTTCAGTCAGAAATTCAGAGAAAATAAAAATCTAATGTGACTCTCAGAATCTCTAGAATTACCAAAAATAATTTTCAGATTTCTCCTCAACTTAATTCCCAGGACATGTTCAATTTGCCCTTTATCATGATATAAATTTTTAGATAACCTTTTGACTGAAGAACATCATGCTCCCCAATACCCACTCTCAGATTCTGGCACAAGTCGTATGAGCCAAGCTCCAGCAGTTAGTTACATGTCCTTCTGTTGTGTTGTATATCCTCTCCCTTTTCTTCAAAGCTACAGCTCACTTAAAAAAGGTCAGAGCAGGGGACTTCCCTGGTGGTCCAGTGGTAAAGAATCCGCCTGCCAATGCAGTGAACGCAGGTTTGATCCCTGGTCAGGGAACTAAGATCCCAAATGCCGCAGGGCAACTAAGCCCATGTGCCACAACTACTGAGCTTGAGTGCCTCAACTAGAGCCCGAGTGCCGCAAACTACAGAGCCCAGGCACTCTGGAACCTGCGCGCCACAACTACAGAGTCCAAGTGCCCTGGAGCCTGTGCACCACAACTAGAGAAGAGAAAACCCACATGCCACAACTAGAGAGAAGCCCACACGCCACAACAAAAGATCCTGCAAGCCTCAACGAAGATCCCGTATGCTGCAACTAAGACCCATTGCAACAACAAAATAAATTAAATAAATAAATAATAAATCTTAAAAAAATAAAATAAAACACAATCTACATTCCCACCCAAAGTCATGGTCAACTCCAAATCTATTTAGTCCTCATGATGTTCCTGTTAATATTATATATTTCAGAATTCAGCAAAATTGCTACCTAGTCTATGGTGACAGTTTTGCAATGTTCAGTATAACTTTCTTTAACCTTTTACTTAGATTCAAAATAGGCACATGAGTCAAAACAAATAGTATTAAAAGTTAAAAATTTTTGGCTCCCTTTCATTTTATCCTCATGAGAAATTAAAATATTTTTGACTATTTTAATAATTTATTTCTGTGGTAGGTTATTCATACCCTCCATACAAAAAACTATTTCTATTTTTTAAATCAATGAAATTTATAAAAACTCATTTTTAATTAAAAAAATAATACCAGCCTAAGTATCATCTTTGACTTACATTTTTATTTTTATTTTTTTTTTACATCTTTATTGGAGTATAATTGCTTTACAGTGTTGTGTTAGTTTCTACTGTACAACAAAGTGAACCAGCTATATGTATACATATATCCCCATATACCCTCCCTCTTGAGCCTCCCTCCCATCCTCCCTAAACTCACCCCTTTAGGTCATCACAAAGTATCAAGCTGATCTCCCTGTGCTATGCTGCAGCTTCCCACTAGCCATCCACTTTACATTTGGTAGTATATATATGTTAGTGTTACTCTCACTTCGTCCCAGCTTCCCCTTCCTCCCTGTGTCCTCAAATCCGTTCTCTACATCTGCATCTTTTTTTTTTAAACATCTTTATTGGAGTATAACTGCTTTACAATGTTGTGTTAGTTTCTGCTGTATAACAAAGTGAATCAGCTATATGTATACATGTATTTCCATATCCCCTCCCTCTTCAGCCTCCCTCCCCCCCCCCCC
>NW_020837984.1:8458403-8469083 GCF_003676395.1 Aethalodelphis obliquidens | reverse complement strand
TCCCACCCTCCCTATCCCACCCCTCTAGGTGGTCACAAAGCACCAAGTTGATCTCCCTGCACTATGCAGCTGCTTCCCACTAGCTATCTATTTTACATTTGGTAGTGTGTATATGTCAATGCTACTCTCTCACTTCGTCCCAGCTTACCCTTCCCCCTCCCCATGTCCTCAAGTCCATTCTCTACATCTGCATCTTTATTCCTGTCCTGCTCCTAGGTTCATCAGAACCTTTCTTTTTTTTTTTTAGATTCCATATACATGTGTTAGCATACACGTGTTTTTCTCTTTCTGACTTACTTCACTGTGTATGACAGACTCTAGGTCCATCCACCTCACTACAAATAGCTCAATTTCATTCCTTTTTATGGCTGAGTAGTATTCCATTGTATGTATGTGCCACATCTTCTTTATCCATTCATCTGTCAATGGACACTTAGGTTGCTTCCATGTCCTGGCTATTGTAAATAGTGCTGAGGTGAATGTTGTGGTACATGACTCTTTTTGAAGTATGGTTTTCTCAGTGTATATGCCCAGGAGTGGGACTGCTGGGTCATAAGGTAGTTCTATTTTTAGTTTTCTAAGGAACCTCCATACTGTTCTCCATAGTGGCTGTATCAATTTACATTCCCACCAACAGTGCAAGAGGGTTCCCTTTTCTCCACACCCTCTCCAGGATTTATTGTTTGTAGATTTTTTGATGATGGTCATTCTGACCGGTGTGAGATGATACCTCATTGTGGTTTTGATTTGCACTTCTCTAATGATTAGTGATGTTGAGCAACTTTTCATGTGTTTGTTGGCAATCTGTATGTCTTCTTTGGAGAAATGTCTATTTAGGTCTTCTGCTCATTTTTGGATTGGGTTGTTTGTTTTTTTGATATTGAGCTGCATGAGCAGCTTGTATATTTTGGAGATTAATCCTTTGTCAGTTGCTTCATTTGCAAATATCTTCTCCCATTCTGAGGGTTGTCTTTTCGTTTTGTTTATGGTTTCCTTTGCTGTGCAAAAGCTTTAAAGTTTCATTAGGTCCCATTTTTTTGTTTATGTTTTTATTTCCATTACTCTAGGAGGTGGGTCAAAAAGGATCTTGCTGTGATTTATGTCATAGAGTGTTCTGCCTATGTTTTCCTCTAAGAGTTTTATAGTGTCTGGCCTTACATTTAGGTCTTTAATCCACTTTGAGTTTATTTTTGTGTATGGTGTCAGGAAGTGTTCTAATTTCATTCTTTTACATGTAGCTGTCCAGTTTTCCCAACACCACTTATTGAAAAGGCTATCTTTTCTCCATTGTATACTCTTGCCTCCTTTGTCAAAGATAAGGTGACCATATGTGCGTGGGTTTATCACTGGGCTTTCTATCCTGTTCCATTGATCTATATTTCTGTTTTTGCGCCGGTACCATACTGTCTTGATTACTGTAGCTTTGTAGTATAGTCTGAAGTCAGGGAGCCTGATTCCTCCAGCTCCGTTTTTCTTTCTCAAGATTGCTTTGGCTATTCGGGGTCTTTTTTGTTTCCATACAAATTGTAAAATTTCATGTTCTAGTTCTGTGAAAAATGCCATTGGTAATTTGATAGGGATTGCATTGAATCTGTAGATTGCTTTGGGTAGTATACTGACTTACATTTTGAACTTTCCTTAAAGAGCTAGATCCCTTGAGAGAATAACAGATATAGCTATGACCAAGGCCAGCTCAGAAATGTCTAATGGAGGATAATATGCTGGTGAGGAAGAAATGTTGGCACTTTACTCAACTCCTAGCTTTGGCCACCAAGTGGTGCTATCAATTCAGAGTGAACTGGCACTGGGGGAGTAGGGTTGGGTGGCTTTGGGTTGGTAAAGTGTAAAACCAGTCAGTAAATGCAGAGGACACTCACAAGTCGGATGTTCATGATTCTGTGTACTGTGAATTTATGTATCATCTCCCACTCAATGTCATCAGTATAAAAACAAGGGAGAAAATGAATTCATATAATCTTATTTTGGTGGTAAAGTCCATTGTACTCTGACAGGAAAATAACTGTTTATATAAAAATATTTGTCCCAAACTTTATCCTTTCAGGCTATGTAGCTATAAAAATAATAACACAATTTTGATTAATCTTCCTCCCTCTACAATATTCATCCAAATCCTCCCATTAAAACAAAAACAAAAAACCTTTACAGAAAAAACTATTCAGCGATAAGCATTACAAATTAATCAGTAATGTTAAGCATTTAAAAATATCTAATTTAATTTTAAAAACAGATATCAGCTCAATGGTTTTTCCTTAATTTCTACTGTAAACTTTTCCTGAGGAAATAGTTCCTCTGAGTGGATGAATGCCTTTCACATTCCAGCTTAGAAGTGACATGTGGGAACAGGGAACAGATGCAATGACTATATGTTTAGTTTTCTTATGTGATGCACCTAGAGGCCTATGAAGAATGTTAAAAGCATAACTAAAAGCTAAAAAAAAAAAAAAAAAAAGACATAATAATTTACAATCCACTAGAAGAAGAACTGGAAATGTCTCTACAATGGAATGAACAATGATTTGAAAGGAGAACTTTGGGAAATCTGTACAACAATAAAAGTTAGGTTCACTGCTGTTCAATTAGACAGTTCTATCCCAAAGATGAGGAGACTTAGTAAGAATCAGTGTGTACCCAGTTGTCTCTGTACATGAACATCTGTGTTTTCTGAGAAAAATGTTTCCATCTGGAAAGACTGGGAGAAAAGTGTTGGAGCAGAGTTTACATCCTTCCATAAACTATCTTTATTTTCACTCTGGACAGGGGAGGCAATTCACATATGCTTATCCATCTCTATTGTCATACTTAGTTAAATCAAATTATGAAATCTTGGTTAAGCTTCTTAGGATAGCATCAAGATGAAGCAGAAGAGCAGAACATACATTTGCAAAGTTGGTTCTTACATGGATGTCCTAAAATAAATTTCTCAGATACAGTGCTTAAGTTGTTTATTTCTGTACGTACCTCACAAAACTATATAACTAGTATATCAATTCAATGAAACTTATATGGGTTGGGGGGCTAGCAAAATTCCTAAGGCTCTCTCCTAGTTATTTATTTAGTTGTGAAAATGTTCACAGAAACATTTATCTGTTAGTTTTTATATATAAGACAAGGATTAATGCCCCCCTCCCCCAAACTTAAAAGCCCAACAACTTTCCAGTCTTATGACAAATTGCCAAACCAGTTCTTCAGGCATTTCTTGGGAGAGACAGCATGCACATGCACACATGAGTGTATGTTTTGAGGGAAGAGAAGAGTTATAATAGAAAGAGGGATAATCATATTACTTAGAAGCAAAGGAAAATTTTAAAGTAAAGGTAGAAACAATAATAAATAACAAAACCACTACTATGACTGATGGCAGCTACTTTCATATTGAGCACTAAGCCTCTGCCAGGCTCTGTGCTAAGTACTCGTATACAAATTTTATCTATATCTGTAGCAATGTATTTTAGACTCCCAATAACCTTCTGAAATAGGTTTCATCAGCCTTTAAAAAAATTAACAGAGGAAATAGGGGCTCAGAGAGGATAAGTAACTTGTCCAAGACCACCCAGACTCTAGCTGGCATCTTGCTGACTTTCAAGTCTATGCTCTTGAATCTCTATGTTATGTTACTTCCTTTAGCACTTGTAACACTGTGAGTTTAGCATATCTTAGCCCCTTGTTTCTCAAAATGTGATCTGTGGATCACCTGTATTAGAATTGCCTAAAATATGGGCTCCACCACAGATCCACCGAATCAGAATCGGTTAGGTGGGGCCTGGGAATCTGTATCTTAAACAAACTCCTCAGGTGTTTTTTTAAGGCAGATAAAAGTTTGAGAACCAATGTCTTAGCCCTTTCACAAATAAGTCACCGAGTTTTTTCTTTTTTTTAAAGAAATGATGATATTCCATGTATAAGATGTTATTTTAGCATTGGCATGACATTACACAAATTTAATTTCACATTCAGAAGAAAAACATGTTGCTGCCAAATCAGTTCAAATGCCTAAATTTTGTTTCATAGATAGTTGCTGAGAAAAACACATTTTCCTGGAATTTCTACTTTTTTAAGTGTTAAAAAATTTTATTGCAGTCTAGAATAAGGATGTACCTCACTTTAGGCAATAGACATGTTCCAAATTGAAAATTATGGTGATGTGATAATTCTTTAGGTTCAAAAAATATATTTTATATTTCTAATTCAAAATTTCTAGAAGTAGAAAATACTAAATATCACCAGTAGATATTATATACATTTGTTCCCCTCGATAAATGAACAAACATGAGTCAGCAGATGAAAAAGTCACCTTCAGACTATGTAGTAAAAAGCTGGGACATACAGTGCGTGCCAAGGAGAGAAGACACAAATGTTAGAAATGAGAACTGCAGTGGGTTCTTTACATTCTGAATCAGAGATTCCTTTCTAGAAATCCTATGATCCATGGACTTCCCTGGCAGTCCAGTGGTTAAGACTCCACCCTTCCAATGCAGGGGGTGCGGTTAGATTCCTGGCCAGGGAACTAAGATCCCACATGCCAAGCGGTGTGGCAAAAAAAAAAAAAAAAATTAGAAAATCTATGATCCAATATCTATTGCGTGAACTAGAATGATCCAACAACAGTTGTGTGCTACTACTTCTAAATATAATTTATATATTTTCCATCTTTAAATAATACGAATAATGAAATGCAGATAGAAACAGTTATGAAGGATGTTTGAATTAGCTGAACAAATTGTGAGAGTAAATAAATTCTGAAAGTAGGACAACAGTTTTAATTTTTCTTGTTAACTACAGAAGGAAAAAACTATAGAAAGAAAAGAATTTAGGAATGTTACCAATGGTTAAAACAGAGGGTATTAAAAAAGAAAAGAGCAAAAACAGTGTAAGCACCTTAAAATTTAAAGTCTCCTTTTAAAACAAACTTTACTATTTTCTTCACACTGTATTTTATTCATTATTGATCATTTTCAATAATCAAAGGACTATCCCAGTATATGTAATACATAGTAATAAATAAAATGCATAAATGTGCAAAGAGAACAATATTAACTTATTATAAATATTTCATTTAGTGTTTGATGGTGATATTCCTAATATATTAGTGTTTTTCATCTTTTGGTATTTTTTATTTCAAAGGAGACCTCGACAAATTTAAGTATTAAAGGGATCATATAAATAATAATAGCAGACATTTACCAGGCACTGTAAAAATGATTGATATAAGGTACCTAATTCTCACAATTCTTAGCTGCCACACCACATCAACTCTGACTCAGTGTGAGAACATTTGAACTAATTATATTCACTAACCAGGGTTAAATTTTAACACTCAGTGTATAGTGCCTTAGGCATAACAAGGCTCAAAAAATATTTGTTGAATGAATGAAAATCACAAGACATAAAAGGATAAATGAATTTCACCCTTTATGGGAATTAAAGTAGGCTCTTTCCCTCAGTTTTTATGTTTCAAGCTGTAGCATCTTCATTCTATGAAAGTGGGAACTGAGGCTCATAGCTCTGAAGCTGGGCTAGTAAGCAGGAATGCATATAGCACAGTAGAATGGGATTCTGGCTATCATTCTCCCAGCCAGAGTTCCAACTCACCACTGGAAGGGCTAAGCCTAATGTTTTCAGGTGAAGGTATGCTGAGGATTAAGCTTGGAAGAAAAGCCTCTCCTGTAGTTATGCTACAGCAATGAAGGACAGATGGGCTTCAGTACTTAATGGACAGAAGTACCAGAGAGAAGGTTTACATGGAGACCTTGGAGAACTGGGCCTTGGCTCACTGTTCTTCCACCTGGCTATGACTCTGCTAATCAAGGACGTGACAGAATCAATCCTTTGACATATTTTTTTAATGCTTTTTATTTTTCTGAGTATTGGATTAGAATATAATTTCATGAAACTGTACTATTTCTTGCAATTAGAAAGTGATTTTATATTATTTCATATTCTTGGAGTTAGGTGAGATAAAGTAACTAAAATCTTGACACAGCTAAAAACACACAGACACACAAAACAGACACCACATTTACCAAAAGTATGTTAGCATTTTACTTCCAAAAAGGAATGGATTCTATCAACTCTTAGAGTCTATCAAAGGATGTGGCTCATTGCCTTTGGAAATTGTGTTAAACAGTCACTTTGTACAAAATTTTCAGACATAAAATGTTAATTTTTTTTTTTTTACTGGCTTCTTGATAATGACACAAATTTAATTCCTTATGAATTTTCATTTATAATTATCTTAGCAGGGAACAATAGCTAAGTCTATACTATCTTGGAACCTTAGAGATCATTTTATTTACTTTACAGCATCAAATTCACTTAATTTGTTTTTACTTATGAAAGTTCCTTTGCAGAGTCAGTATTATAATCTCGTCTATTTCATATTTTATGTCTGTAGAAGTCAAATGGAAACACTCTACTTTAATAAACTAAAAACTTCATTTTCTATTTCACCATGGCATGTCATATGGTGACAGAAAAAAATTTCTTTAATGAGAAATCTACATTTAATTTTTTTTTTAGTTTTGTAAGTAAAATGCCAAAATAGATATCTCACTTAGTTTAATGTATATTTTTAATGACATGGCCTCTTTTCTCATTGTAACTTATATGAAAATATATACTATAGCTATTAAAAAAGAATCTCTACATAATGAAGACATTTTATTACATGGATACTATTTCCTATCCATACTTGTAAGAAGCACAGAAATATCATACTAAATGATAGAGGATATAGAATAACCAGATATAAAAAAACTTGTAAAACTTCCATTTTATTTAGAAGATAGTTTCTATTTTTTGCCGACTTTATCAACTATGATTGTTCAAGTTATTCCTATTACTGTAGGGTTCCCTCCTTTCACTTTGTTATAAGTGTGAATAAATTACAATGTCTTAAGCCATATGAACAAAATTCAATGTACAAAAATATGATTTTTCAGGATAAGAGAAAATTTAAAGAATAGTATATGGAAATATCAGAAATACATGTGTTAAATGTGAGAAAAGTTGCCAAAAATTTTCTCTACACAAAACCTGAAAAGTGTTACTATATTAAACTTCCTTTCCTTCCTTCCCTGGTTATTTATTAGCTGTATAGAATCAGTTTAACTCTAAGTTCAGATGTCTTTACATATAAAAATATACCCAGTTTTGGTTTTCATTTTCCCTTTCTAGATATGGGTATGGTGAGGGATAGAGTTGACTACTCCCAATCTCCTAGTAAGTGTACAGTGACTGCTAGAAAAAAGAGATAGAGCTGGTGAAAAATATGTTCCTTACAAATACATAATTTAACTATCATAAAATGTTTTTTAATCAAAGAAGACATTTTCACAGTATTCACTGAGGCAATCTTAACTTTATGTTGTTATCCATACTCTAAACCATAAAAACTACACTATCTGCCACTTTCTAAATCATAGAATCAAATGGTCTATATAGACCCTGTTTTAATGTTAATGAATTTATAGACACAAATAGCTAGCATCAAGGCTAGAGTGAAAAGCAGAACACTTCAAGCATTTAATACAGCTAAAGGGGCAGATTAGAGATGAATAACAAAATCACCTGGTAAAAAAGGAAAAAGGTGTAGCATTAAAAGGCTTTTTGCTTTATATGTGAAACAATACTGAGAAACATGTATTTTAGCACTTGTACTCAACAGGCACTCCAAACTATGCACTGATGAGAACAGAAACCCATCCTTTCTAATAATCTTGTGACAAAAGCTAAAAGACACATCCTATTAACTACTGATCTCAACTGCTAATGCAGAGTACTTCCTGGTGCCTTTTATGTAGAATGCTGCTATTAAAAAACCACTAAACATTCACTGTGAACAACACAGAATCATTCATCTTTTATCAGCATCTCTTGTTAGAAGAGTATGAGTGGGGCTGAAGGTGTCATTGATATTATGGAGTGGAAATTAATCAGAAATTTTTCTCATATTTTCCTCATCTCACTAATTTACTTTTGTACAAATTTCCTCCTGTTAAAAAGTTCATACCCAACCCCCTGTTGTACTCTTTTAAGTTGAGAATATTCAACGAGTGCGTCCACTGAAAAGCACCAAGTCCTAACACAAAAAGCATTCGAAATTCTCATTTAGTTGTCTTTATTTTGCTAGCGCCATGTGGTCCTTGAAGATGTAGAAAACACGGGAAGCTGAGTAAAGATCAGAGCAAGCTCATTAGCATTCTGACAAAATTGGAGTGGTGGAGATGTATAGTTTGCCTAGTTTGTCGTTTTGAAAGCTACCGGTGGTAAGCTTTCTATTTCATTGTGCTTTTGTCTTTTGGGGGGGTTTCAAAGCAGCAGGGTATTTGTTAGCCCTAGGTTTGCACAATGCATTGTGGGAACCTTTCCTGCACATTCAGCCCTATATAGTATCATTCCAGTCTGAGTCAAAAAGTTTTTTTTTTTTCACCATTTATAAGAAAGGACATGTGTGTGAATCTTAGTGCACAGCCTCAATACATTTATTACAGCTTTGTCTTTCTCTTTTGCCTGAATCATAAAGTCCACAAAAAGTCAGAATAAGAATCTGAAGGACATAATTTTCAATCTTTTAAAAATGTCATTCATTTCAGACCACAACATTAAAACATTAATTTATTTTCTGCTCTTTGTCGTAAACAACTAACAACAACCCGCAGGACTGACAAAGTTAGTTAAAATTCAAAACCTTACTGCTTACTATAATAGACTTTAATTCTACTTTTGAAAATAGTATAGAGGAAAAAAAGTGGTTTATGTTTTAGAATTTATGTAAATAAAGAATACCCCTTAGAAGAATTAAATAAGTTATTACCCTAGTCATTTGATTTTCTTCATCGTCTTCTTTTTCTTTTCTTTTCCTTTTTTTTTTTTTTAAACATAAGGCTCACTTTGAAGAGCTAAATGGGCTACATTAATGCTACTATTCAGCATGAATGTTTCCAAGTTGCAATGAAATGGATAAAGGTCTTTGGGGATGAATTTATCTGCTAAATCCTTGTGGTTGCCCTCCTATCTTGGATGATGACCCAAAAGAATGTCAACAGCTCATTTTCCCAGAGAGCTGGAAGGAGTCCCTATGCAAGCATAATCTGCACATTCTCAAAGAACCATTTCAAACATTATATTTCACAAGCGGTTTTAAGTGATTTTCCTCTCATCTCTAGTATCCTAACAGTACTTTGGATATCAATGCCTCTGAAATGAGGGTTAAACAAAGTTTACACATGAATTCTACATATGGCATAGAAATTTTTAGATTTTCAATATATATTTTAGAAACACGGTTATCTTGTTACAATAATATATTTATGGCACTGAGTTAAATGTCTAAACTAAAGATTAGTAACCACATTTTCTATTATAAAAAATGTGCTTTTTTATTATTAGTTGTCATTTTGCTTAGAATCAAACCTTATTTATGAGAAGTGTTCATAGTTTTTCTTAATTTCTAATTATTAAAAACCCAGAGGAAGCTAAAGAGCAGTGATGAGTGCAATATAGTATATGAGTAATCTGGTAAAAATAGTTAATAGTAAGAGAATGGATCATTTCTATATGAAGTCTCTGACAAAATAGCATTTGGTTATATGTCATTTTATTTCCTTTGTACAGTAAGTGATATGTTGTCATGGGGGGATAGATTTTGTATATTAACTATTCATATTATATTAGAGCATGGAATTAAAATGATACATTTTTAATGTAATGATACATTTTTAATGTAATTAAAATGATACATTTTTTTATTTCTAATTTAAGCTCTAATTTTCACCCCTTTAGGCTTTTCTTAGGCCTTCTTCTACAATTTAAAAATCATTCTTAAAACAAACAAAAACAGAAAAAAAACTATGTATAATTTTGTGGTTACAGTGTAAGCCTATTTATATATTGTTAGAACATGAAACTTGAGTAACTTATAGCTTAATATTTAAGTGTATCCCAACATTGAGCTGTTCTACTGCTAGCTTTAAAATTATTTAAAAAATGGATGTTACCACAGTAATAATGACAGAATTAGTTCTATACTTTGCAATATGAGTATAGCCACAAAAATTATTTATCTACTTCACTGAATTCTCCTACCAAAGTTTCTTGAATAAAATTGTTTGGAGTAGCTATATCAAATTAGAGAGCAGTCAGGAGTGTCTAAGTCCAGCTTTAAAACAAATATCTTAACAATTACTTAGCCATATGGAAAATAGGGTATGTCTCTCCCAAAACCATTTAAAAAATATATTGTCTATCTTGAATTTAGACTTCATTAGAAACCATTTCTGACTTGTAATACCAAGATTGCTGAAATACCACCTTTTAAACAACCATGAAAAGACATGTAAAAAAGCTGAACTCTTTAAAGCTGCCAATGAATGATTTTGATTTTTAAAGCATAAAAAAAAATGGAGTTAGAGCATTATGAGTAAACAAACACAGATGTATAGTTAGATACAGATACACAGATGCTAATGTAGCTTTTTTTACATTATGCCAAATTTGAAGCCTCTTCACAAGTGTTCACATTGTACTTGTGTTTGGGTTCCTACGACTTAAAGGCCAGATGCTTTTCACAAATGACCAACAGTTGTAGTTAGAATAAATTAATGATTGATTTTTTTAAAGCTTTGATGGAATTAAGCATACTTCTTTTCTCAATGTGCCTAT
>NW_020837984.1:8418403-8453403 GCF_003676395.1 Aethalodelphis obliquidens | reverse complement strand
TGAATGTTTTGCTGCATGGTTTAGAAAAATGAATAGTGATTGCTTTTAAAATGTTGAATAAACATAATAATGTGGTTGTTCACAACATCTGTGACTGGCCTGCTATTAATACCAATTGTAGACAACTTTTAACGAAGCCAAATAGCAGTGAACTACAATCTTGACCTGAGTCCTAATGTAGAGTGGCTCTGTAATCAAAAGACAAAAAGTTACAGAAAACAGGCTTGATTCCTTTAAAAATAAGCCTTGAGGACAATTATAAATGATATGTATACGTTCTTATTCTTTAAGATGACAGGAAGCATGTTATTTATGATTCAAAAATTGTGGGAAAATAATTCTATCCAAAGGCATAAGTGGAACCCAGTTTATTTGGCATTCTGACCCTGAAGAGAACTCCACAGCAGCTTCCTGGGCAGGAAGGTAACACTTCAGTAAGCCAGCCAATACTGTTGCTATCCAGAAGGCCAGCCACATTCTCTTCTGCAGTAAGTGCAATATATCTGGGGATTGGGCTTCTTGATAATATAGCCATCAGGCATCTTTTCTCTGCAACTGCAGACTTCACTGAAGATAACAAAGAATAGCTACATTTACAGCTTGGGCAAAACCAACTCAGGTTTCCTTCAAACTAGCAAATTCCCTGCATAATAATTAATACTACCCATTGCCTTCCATGAGCAAAAGACATACTGAATTTGAATTACTGAGAGATTAAAATAGATAACTATCCATCTGGAAGGAGTTTTATATCAGGAACAAAAGAAGAATAATAGAGGATGTATTAAAGCATATTCAGAATTGGATCGTTTTTCTGTGCCAACTAATTACTAGTGCAGGTACGGTCCTTAAAGTAGCATACTCAAAGAAGACGCTTTAGAATCAAAGAGAATGTAAAAATACACATTCTCAGATCCCACTTCCCATGTGCCAACTCAGAATGTGCTGATGAGGGAAGGACATGCCGAGAATCTGATGCATACTTAAGTTCGAGAACCTATAGTTAGTATAATTAGTGTACCTATAATTTCAGAAGTAATATCAGTGGGACTCATTATCAATCCGTGCATCATAAAATTATAATAAATATCAAGAAAATGGAAAATATAAGAAAATAAATAATTGGAGCCTAATTCTAAAAAAATAAATTTCACTAATTTTATAATATAAATTTCATTAGGTTGAAAATAACCCAAACTATTAAAAATCTACTTATTCTCTTATTTTACTGAAGTTACTCTCTATTGTTACAGAATGAAAGTCAGTCTGTGTTGGAGAGTGTTAAAGTATTTACTTTTTTCTTGTTAACAAATAAAAATTATTTTCATGTTCTTGATAGGTAAATGTTTAGTAGAATCTGTATTGTTACCAACCACTCTTACTTGGTTTTGGGAGACCATATTGTGGGAAAAAAGATCATGAGAGGGAAGAGGTTCTTCCTATATATCACATCTTATCTTGATAATATATGACATGTCCTTCTTTTCTTTAAGATATGGTTAAAAGAAATTGTACTTCCATGAGCTCTTTCATCTCAGAAAATAAACCTGACAAAATTTCTGTGAGCCATTAAAATTCTACAGTCAAATTGGGAAGAAGAAGAAAGAGAAGAGAAAAAAAGACAGGAGCTATGTATAGAGCCAAAAGTGGGATCATCAGTCAAAACAAAAGGCTACTCAAGTATGTCATAGAGACAGCTCCCATATATACTTCTATAAATTAGGGTAGTTAGCAAAATAAATACTAGAAAGTGAATTTAAAACAACAGGTACATCTTTTGTGACCTATTACATAAATAATTAATTTTAAGACTAAAACGCTTTAAAGGCACCAAGATAATATTATCTCATTTTTCATTAACAGATTTTAGAATAATACCTCCCCTTAAATATTTTAACTCCTTACATAGTGGAGATGCAAAATTTAAAATATAAAATTAAATGCTTTTGAAGGACACTGAGCTCCCTCTGGTGAAGGCATAACAAGTTTATTAAGTAAGCACCACCTCTGGAATTATAATCCCCTCTGGCTCTTCGACTGAGTTTATTGGTTCAATTTTCATAACCATGAGCATCATTAGGGCAATGCAGTAATTAAGAGTTGTTAGAAAGTGAATTCTCAAACTGCAGATTAGAAAATTAAACTATTTCCTGATTACATATTAATGGAGCACAACAATAGCAGTTGCCATAAGCTTGGAAGGCAACCAAGGGATAAATCTGTGTACTTAATTACCATAAACAATGGCTGCATAGAAATGAAGTTTTATGCACATTCCCTTCTGTAATATGTCTGATATCAGTACACACTTGACAATTCTTGTTCAATTATCTCTATTATTTAATGCGCTGTGAACGGCTCTGTATAAATAAAATTAACCACCCCAATTACTTTGAATTCATCTAGGGACAACGTAATAAAAAATGTGAAGAATTCTGCATGCCTATTAATCTAAAACATTACAGAAGCTTTCCCATATTCTCTTGTCTGTATTTATTTTGTCCACACTTATTTTACTGCTCTACTAATTCAATTATATTTAGCATTGGTGGTCAATAGAGTTTTTGTTATTTAATTAATCCTTACATAGCACTATAAACATGTTCATTATCTGATATCTACAGGGCCTCAAATAGTGAATAGTGCCTATTTAATAACTAACTAAATTTATATCTAACTGAACTTATAAGCCTGTGTCTAATCATTAAAAACATTTTAAAAATGAAGACCAAATGTATAATTGCAATAAAGTTCAGAATGCAAGTTTTTTGGGGGGGTAGAAATGAGAAAATACAGATAAAAGAACCAGGAAGAGATACACATAGTATGAGATAGTTACAAGACCCTTAGGAAGATTTTTAATACTTGAGTTGTATTTTGAAGTTTGTACTTAACTCAGTATCTAGGAGTCACAGCATCCAAAAATCCATCTGTTTAATTCATAGAATACACAGAAGCATAGAGGGTACATTGTTATCATAACAAGATAGCTCTGTTTTTGTAATCATTTAATGTTGGTCATTATGAAGGGAAAATAAATCAGTGAGATTGGAATTATATTACTCTATACTTTGATCACACAAATGCCTTTTCTTTTTTACACCTTCTGCACATGCCCGTTTTCTTCCTCATTCACAGAGCAAATCTTTTATGATCATATAAAGTACTTCAGGAACATAAGTATAAAACCCTCTGGAAATCTAATAATTTTAAGTATTTAGACTCTAATCAAGAGACGTGACATTGAACCAGTATTCATGCCACTGAAGCACTAATTTTCTATAAGCTCTTGTAATGTACCGATAAACTGTCCCTTTTTTTTTAAATAGCTGCGATTACATTTTCATATTGAAATAGATGTATATCACATTTTTTAAGAGTAAAACTAAGAGGCTTTAACATAGGAAATGTACATACATATCCAGTGTCACAGATTGTAAGCTGCTAATATAAAAATAATTACATTATTTTAGAAGTCAGTCACTTAAGGTTTTAGTTAGTTTTACTTTTAACATACCTCAGAAAACCATCTTCAGGTATTCATTAGTAGCTGATCCTAGATTGAAAACTACTCTCTGAAGGCTATAATGCTCAAGTTTCAGAGCCTTATAAAGATTAACAAAGAGCTAGATGTTTCTTTTGAAGAGAAGCTTGTTTTTATCTCTTTAATTATTCCAAATGAGGATGTTTTACAGCCTGATTTTCATGTATATTACATGCTGATGACCAGAGAAGAGAAATAATATTACGAGGAACATGAGTGTGCTAGGGCTCTAATGGGCCAAATGGGTTGGTTAAGTGACTTTTTTCATAAGCTAAATGAATATTGATCTGTTTCTTCTGAGTTACTAATTATAAATCATGAAATGGTGATAAAAAGGTACAAAGAATTAGTAATAAGACCCCAGGGAAACCAGAAGTTCACCTCTAAGATGAGAGATGAAGGAGAGACCATGTTATGTGGTGTCTGGAAGCTGGGCTCCAGAGCCCTCAGACTGGGTTTGACTCCTGGTACCACCACCTGAGAACTATGTGAATTGGGCAAGCTACTTCCTTATCTAAGCCTCAGTTTCCTCACTAAAAAATGTGATCATTAACAGTCCCAGTTATTAAATGGAACCTATCTCATAGGGCCATTGTGAGAGACAAGGAAATAATGTATGTCAAGCATTTTCCATAAAGCCAGACATACAAGAAGCATGTAATAAATGTTGACCATTATTGTTATCTCTAGGTAAAGATAATGGGTAATTCTGGAGATTCAAAGAGAAAGGTTCCCAGTAACAAGTCAAAAATTTTACTTTTTTTTTTTTTGTGGGCCCAATTCCCTGCTTTAAAGCAGCTTTAACGTTTACTACATTTGACTCTTCAAAGGTTGAGGTAAAGAGACGTTCTGAGGAATGTATAGGAAAGTTATTTCTTTTCATTCTTTTTTCCCTGAGTATATTTAATATTTTTAAATGGTCATTTGCTAAGTTTTTGTAGTGGTTAGTCTACAAAAAGCTATGGAATCAGTATTTGTGGCCCAGGAACTTAAGAAGGTTATCATGATCATTTTATTCAGTGTTTAAAGGTTATAAAGCCAGAAAATGCAATTTTATTGCAATTTCCCCCTCAGAATGTTTCATGTTTACACTCAAAATATAAATAAAATATTGTCACTTAAAAAAACCCACAAATCATTAGTTTTAAACACTACAGTTCTACAATAAGAAAGTTTGATAACCATCAAATGAAAACAGATCAGGAATGGAAAAGAAACACTATTCATTATAGTAACACTATTTGCAGCACTTTAGTAAAAGGGCCCATCAACATTTCCATTATAAACTCCATTTTTGCAAGGGTAACAACATTGCTGGTACAGATTCATTAGCCCTATACTTACATACAAAACGTCAGCCTGGAACACATGCATGTTTCTAACTAATAAGCTTTAGTGTCCCCAAAGAAGTAATTGTTACAAACTTTAGGTGCTAGAAATTTAAAAATTCCTCCTCTGCAACAATTACAAAAGAAAAACAAAAACAAAACCCACAAAACATTCAGAACTGATGGAAAAAAGTTCTCTAGTATTTGCATGAGGATATTATAGATCCTAAGACAGGATGGCAGAAGATACTCACGTGCCCTCTCTCTCACACACAGTATTGTTATTTAATATTCAAACTACCACTGATTTAGGATTACTCAATTTCAGAAGGGACCAGTCATATAAATCTCCACAGCTGAGCTGACTCTGACACAGATGCCTCTCCCCTAAATGAATGTTGGGATCTTTCCAGCCCTTCCCCTGTAATTGCCATTCTCATCCCTGGTACCTCCCCAGGGACCCACTTGCTGCAGGACCCACTGAGGCTCTCTCTTACAATCCTTTGCTACTTTCTTGCTAGAGTCTTCTCCCAACATGCCAGGAGAAATGCCCAGAAGTCTAGGCCACCATCCAGTCCCTACTATCCTCTCTCAAGATGCAAGAGCTTCAGTGTTAAAGGGATTGGTGCTTAAAATCTAGAGCTGCTCAAACCCTGGGAACCTAGGACTCAGGTCTAATGTAACTATTAGTATTATTTTAGTTACATTTTAAATTAATAGATTTTTTTGGGTTTGTCTGGCCTGTGGATGCTTATAACAGTGCTTCTTTTGGAAAATGTATTCTTCAATTCCACAAATCAACTTCTAAATAAACTTCACACCCATTTAAAATTGAGTACAATTCCTTAATACAAAATAGAGAATTACCATATGACCCAGTAATTCCAATTCTAGGTATATAACCCCCAAAGCTGAAAACAGGGATTCAAAGAGATGCTTTTAGACCATGTTTATAGTAGCCAGAAGGTGTAAACAACCCAAGTGTCCATCAATGGATGAATGACTCCACAAAATGTGGCATATACATACAATGAAATATTACTTAACCACAACAAGGAATAAAGTAGTGGTACATTACAATATGGTTGAACCTTGAGAATATTATAATAAGTGAAAGAAGCCAGATACAAAAGGATAACTATTGTTTGATTTCACTTATATGAAATATCTAGAATAAAACAATTTCAGAGAGACAGAAAGTAGATTAGCGAGTCCTAGGGGACCATGAGAGGAGAAAATGAGGAATTAATGAGTACAGAGTTTCTGTTTAGGGTGATGAAAAACTCTGGAAATAGTGGTGGTGATTGTACAATACTGTGAATGTAGTAAATGCTACTGAATTCTACATTTTAAAATGGTTAATTTTATACATGAATTTCAAATCAATACAATTAAAAATCGTATATAGTCAGTACCTACAAGTATATAAAAATTGAAATAGCTGATAAAGTATGCTTTTGCTATAAAAAAAGACGTAGTGGGAAAATAGAACTGTCTCAAGAGATAGAAAACCTAAAAACTTGGGTACAAGCCCTAACTCAGCCGTTAGTAATTAGGCCATCTTATATGAGCCATTTTCCCAATCTGAGACTCAGTTTTATCATGTAAAGAATATGATACTATCTGCTCTGCTTAATTCTAAGGCTGAGATTCAGAAAGTACACAAAAACTCTAAGATACCAGAGAAAAGGTACTAGCTTCTATAATAAATGAAAAGTTGGAAGTATGGGAACCCCAAAAAGGAAAAGGATGAATAAATGTATGCTTTTCCTTCCTAACACCTTATCTTTTACTTCAGTTGTTACCCAGGCTTTAGGCAAATCTTGGGAGACCATTATTTGAGCTGGAGGAGGTTCAATACGATCTAGGGGGATTCTCGGCATTTATCAAGTTGCGGAACCAAGTCTAGCAGATCCAGTCTAGACTAGATTCTGTCCTGTGTAGTATGGAATATAAAGCCCTGAAGAGATTCTAGAATCAATCTGTAGTCCGTGACTGTCTTTCAGATGATAAATGATCTCTAGTTGGGGCCACTATAAAGCTTCACTGGTAATATGTAGTATGGGGAGGAGAACTTGAGTCTATTTTGGTTAGAACCCTCAATAAATCAGGCCCCAAGTGTGAAAGAAGGAAAGGAAACAGAATTTCTAGCTTTTTCTCTTGTGACACAAGGCTCTTTTATAGTAACATCTAATTTATCCAACACAGAGAGGAAAGGTGCTCTACTTGAAAGAATTAAAAAAAAAAAAAAAGTCTCCTTAAAATATATAAAGGAAATAATTAAAAAATGTATTACAGAAATTTCACTACCTAGTATTTACATTTTTAATATAGTTAACATAATATTTTCAAAACCCTTCAGAGACCAAAGGAAAAATGCAAGTGTGAAGCCATGTGTTGGTTTATGGCATATCCACACAAAAGTCTATGTATATGAATGAGCATACATGTAACTTGTTAGGGCAATGATAAACATGTTCTAGGTAATCTGGCATAGCAGGTATCATAGGGTATGGTATAATAGGGTTCTGGTGACTTGCATGCTAGCTGAAGGTCAGCCACTTACTGATCTGTGTGGCACTGAGCTTTTCCTGTGCCTGTCTCCTCTGTATAACGAGAAGTTTAGGTAATAGTTTTCAAAAAATAAAAAAAACCCTTTTTTTGTTTCGTTTTAAATTTTAACCAGTAGAACCTTTTCTTTAAATGAACTCATCCAAGAAGCCCGCTATTTCATATAAATAAACTCAGAGCTACTCTGTATGAAGTAAGGTAAGAAACCCAGACGTCTATCTGCTTGCTCCCTTATTGTCCTACCAGCCCCAAGGTGTCTGTGAAGAAGCCCTGAAGTCTCCACAGAACACAGCTTGAAACCAATCCGGCCAGACAAAGCCAAAGGTCTCTTCAGATTCTAGTATGTTCTGATTTCACTAATGTAGGCAATTTTCAAATGTCCCATATAAATGCTTATTTCTGGAGGAGTTCTTTAATTATAAATACATCTTTGGCAAATAGAGAAGAAAAAGTTCAAGAAAGCTTTCCAATCCTAATCTACTACTAATTTACTAATCTACTTTACTAATCTACTTTAACACTGCCATAAAATTAAAGCAATTAATTAGATTAAAGGAATAGATTTTCCACTTACATTTTGACATTTTTTTACTTAATATAGTGTACTTTTAATTTGGCATGAATGATTTGAATTTATTTCCCATTTTTACCCCTTTTGTAGGAGCAGGATTTTAAAGAAACATATATGTATAGACATATATTTTAAAGAAATATATTTCTTTAAAATATACACACATACAGTTTTTTTTTTTTTTTTTTCCAATAGCTTACTGTACACTTAGATCTATTCAATCACTATTGGCAGTCAGCATTAAATGCCAATCTACCCTCTGGTTAGGAGCTAACTTGCTGCTCTAAACCATTTTTACAAACCTTCCTATATACCTTAATCCTTTCAAATGCAACTGTGACACAAAGTATTACAGACTTTTAAAAACCAGTTCTCTTGAAAAAAAATTGTGGAGCATCAGTAACCAGATAGTATTCTCAAATTTCAGTGATCTAGTCCGTGGAGATGTCCCCTATGCATAGTGCTCTGTTTCATGCAGTACATGGCTTTAGCTGGCCAAATCTTTTTTTTTTCCCCAATGAATCAGTAGAACAGTGAAGATCTTACTTTTTTTTTAAGCAGTGGCATATCAATGAGGCACAGATGTGTATTCCAACCCTGCATGGATGAGCACACTGTTCAATAGTGCTGGCTCACACGGTATCAGGGCGAGTTATCACTTCCCATGAAGGCACTCTTATCACCAGGGCCCAGAGAGGTGGCTGCAAATCGCAGCCTTTTTATTTTCAAGGCAGTTCTGCTGAACATTCAGGCTTCAAAGATTCACACTTCCAAAACTCTATAAGAGTTTGTGAACGCTCAATTTGCCAAAACTGTTTACAGTGTAATTGGGCACCGTACCTGTGTCCATGAGATAGCGAAGGCGCTTCTCCACCAGCGCGGCACGGGTGTCAATTTGCTTTTGCTCATTCTCTAGTGCTGCCAATTCTCCTACAACATACTGACTGGTGTCTTTGAACCCTTTCTGTTAACGAGAACAAACAGGAAAGAAAAAAAAATCACTTGTAAGTTGCATTTTTCCTTTCTACAAACACTTAGTAAAGCACTTACCTAGAGAACCAAATACGCCCTTAGTATCACTCTTAGTAACTAAAAGCAACGCCCTGTGATTCAAAAAATTTTCATATGTATTACATATATTGCAAAACTTTTGTAAATAGAGAAAATCTTGGCTGTTTAGTATTATATTTATAATTTAACACCCAGATTTGCCAGATTTAAAAAGTTAACACTAAGTAAGAAAAAAATTCTCCTTAGAGTTGAGTCAGAGTGATTAAGCATGGACAAGGATAGAAGATAATTTTCCCTTGGTGACTGTCAAAACAAACACCAATGACATCTTTAATTCAAAAGTGTAATATATAAAAATGGAATTTAACTAAGGAATTGCTTCTTAAAGAATCTATCCTGAAAAAAATCAGATTTGTTCTTACAAAAATATAAAATTAAAAAGATACATTTCTTCTTTTCATAGTAACTATATTATTTAAAGTATTTTTAAAAAATGATAAAAGAGAAGTTTCTAATATCTCCAGTTTCCCCTCCAGCTGGCTTCTGTACTTTAACATGTCATTCTGTTGATGTAATACTAATTATTGTAGCTGCGAATTCTAACTTGACAGGTGGTTTCAAACCTTGCTACACTGGATCTAATGCCACCAGTACACTGATTTGGTTAATCTTCCATTTAACCAAATTTGGATTTCAACTGAAATTTTACTTTTTACAACCAAGCATGTTAAAAAAACTATCCTTAGAAGTTTTATTTGAAGTAGCAGTTCTATTATAAAGTACCAATATAGGCTTACTTTTTATTTTCCTATTACAAATTGAAATCGTTAGGGGGCAGGGTTATTCATGGTATAGTACCAAACTGATTAATTATAGCTTCCTTTGGAATGCTTGTTTGTCTTGTGGCATTTCTAGGGGTTAGTTTCCTAAGTAGCTGAGAAATACTAAAGAACTGCTTAAGTCATTACTCTCACCACTACCACTACTAATATCAGCACTTACAATATTTATTCAGAGAAATAAATGTGAACAACGTTCTTGTGTCAAATCCCTTCCCTACCTAGAAGCATATTAATCTCTAAGAAGCCATGAGGAATTATCTTTCGTTACTCCTTAAACAAGAAACAAAATCAAGAATTACGTTATTTACGAGGATATTTTGGAATTCTCATAATGAACAAACCTGTCTAACCATATGTGTAACTTATTTATCTTTGGAACCAGTAAACTGTACTCACACATGAACTCAATTTAAACCAGCTTATTGTTAAACTGACTATGGTAGTTGACAAACTTAAGCTGAAATATTTTAAAAAATCATGAAACTGATAATGTCTCAGGATAGACTGATCAAATAAGTTACTGTATTTTTAAAAGATTCATACAAAGAGGATATTCTTCCATCTCACTATGAAATAGAAAAACTATAACAACAGAATAAATGCTAACGGTAGGTTTAAAATCTGGAATCTGGTGAATGCTTTTTGTATCTACCTGTCAGACAGCAGAGCATTTTCAAAAAGGACTATTCTCATTTCCATCCAGAGGGACAAAACAAACGTAGTAAAAGTAACAAAGATATAAGAAAACAGAAGTGATAAGCAACACATAAACTTCATTGCTTGTACTGATTGGTTCAGTTAAAAATAGTAACAAAGTTTATAGTCAGATTTCTTTAGTGTGAGTATATAGTATACTCAAATATTCTGTATCTTATAAATTATACCAAATATTTCATCAGGATATACCACTTAGCTCTTCTATGTATTAAGACGTGCCAGGTTTTAGTAAAACAACTTTAAAACGAGAACTTAAAAATGAGAAGTTTTTACAGCTCTAAAATGTAGTTTGTAACTCTGACTACATTTGCAAGGATTTTAAAATCCATAATAGACAATTTTAAGAGTAAAAACAAAGAAAATATTTACACAAACTGGAGATAATAATAATAAAAAAAAGTAGCACCATTAAAGAGAGCAATGCTTCCAGACAAAAATTCAAGTTAAAACTTGTTCTTCCTGCTTCTGTCCCACAGCTGTCCATCAAAAGCAGCTTTCTCCCTGCGGTCTATCAAATATTTCCCTCACAAATCAATTTTACACATGATCAGCCCATACCCCTACTGAGCTGAACCTCCCCGTTAATTAAGTGAAGAAATTACCATATATATTATATTAATGCAAACATCATTCAGTTAGTAATTCACGGCTGATCTGGATAATGGAAAGGTTGAACACCCATTAACCCAAGCCAACAAAATGGGTTGGCTGAGAAATTCTAGCAGGTCTCATGTGACTTTTCCCTCTAACTGCAGCTCTGCGGTATCTGCTATTGTAATAATTAAAATCCTCCCAGTAGATCAATACTGGAATCTCTTTATGGGAAGTGCCCTGATGGAAATGTCTCAAGGAAGCTGGGGCTGTGGAACTCTGAAAAATTCATTTTTTTTATCTGACAATTATCACCACACTGCAGACTAATTCAACAGTGCACCCCTCTCACTCTGCTTTGAATGCACTGGAGATTGACATCTTAAAAAACCTAACATCTCATTTTAACAAATAAAGGCACTATTTCCACATACAGTTTGGAATTATCAGCAATCATGAAACCACACAAAAAATTAATATACATTAAGCACTTCATCTTCTGATGGCTTCCTCTGAGTTTCAGTTATTGCTGCCTTCTCCTCATTTCCTTTCTTTGTATCTTCCTGTATTGATCTCTGCCTTTTCATCTCTTAAAAAAAGGGAAAGACATGTAAAATTATTATAAAGCTTGATATTTGTGTATTGAAATGTGGATTTACATTATCAGCTTCTATATATATATATATATATACACATATATAAATATTGTTAAATCATAAGATGGGAAAACATGTAAAAAAGTGTTCCTACCTGGTCTATTCTCAACATATTGACTGAAAGACTGAAGTTGAGTTTTTCTTACTGTAGAATCCTTGCTAAACACAACAGGATTTCTAAATCGTTCTGTTGCTTTTTGTAATCGCTCAGTCCGGAGATCTTCTGTGCCATTCTAAAAGTGAAACAAATGTGGTAAGAGAGTCCTGATCTTATAAATGTGAAATTACACATTAGTAAAACAAGTTTTACTGATTTAAGATAATGCCAACTTAGAAACGTTTTGAAAGAAAAAAGGACTATAAAGAGATGTTCTAAATAGCTCAACGGCAAGGTCTGTTGCCTGTAACTGAAACCTTTGGGAGACATGGTTTAAATGGAGGATCATTCTTGATAACTGTGATTCATTAGATACTGCGAACTCCCATGTCTTCTTCTGATATGTATCATTTAAAAGCCACATTGCCTCTGTCTACCACCGACCCACCACCCCAGCCCCACTATTCTGCCCCATCTGTTTGTACAGTCCCACAGACTTGTATGACAAGAAGAACTAGTTTCTAATTTTATGCCCATTGAGATAAACCACTAATGCTGGATGAAGGCTAAAAGGTAGGATTATAACACTACCCCACTGAACTGCATTTCATCAGCTATAACTTTCCAAAGCCAGATTTGTAAGTAAGCCCTTTACAGCTAAGGAAACTACAATTATCTTTTCCAGAGCTTCCTATGTTAATACTGGTAACAAATTCAAATGGTTCTATCAACAAGAAATATCCCAGAAGACTGAACCACTGCAGTGTGTGGAAGCCGCAGATACCGTGGTGCTGTGTACCAAACAAATATTTCATTTTATACCTAATCTTTATTATTTTTATTAAGTGTTTTGAAAGTAAATAGGGAAAGGCTAAGATGCATGACTAATAGCTAAGCCTGCTGAATGCTGAAACTGGTTATCAAAAGCTACCAAGACTTTGCCCTTCCTCTGCATTGAGACAATCAGTAATGAGGGAGTCCTCCAATGGCCTATTCTCTAGCCTCAAGGAGGCCTGGGATACAGAATCCTCAAGGGAAGGTAACAGTTTATCCTTTTCCACAAACACAGAATGCCTCATTTATAAACGTGTAAACTGCATTTTATTAAAAAAATAAAACCCTAAATCAATGCTGAAAGCTTCAAGAGAACAGATGGACTCTATATGTTCTTTATAAGCACCATTTAAAAAATCTGAACTAAAAAGATCCATACAAAGACAAGCTGTTTAAAGCACACATTTTGTTGGAATAAGTTTGAAAATAACTACATTTAAGAGCTTTCTGGAAAGCAAAAACAACTGCATCTATTTAGATAATTAAACCTTGAGAACGAAAATACCTCTGTCTTATTTTTTTAAGTTATATATTTATTATTAGTATCATGCTATTAATATGCTAGCTATGTAGCCAGGATAGAAACAATTATGGCTTTTATTTATTTGTTTGTTTGTTTAAGAAAAGTGTGTATTCTACTGTTATCATAATAACTGCCCAATAGTCTAAAACTCAAGTCTTTACCAAAATAAACAAACACGGCTAAATTTTTTGAGACCTGGCAACATGCTAAAATATCAGTGCGATTAGCCAGCAAATCCCATCTTAAGAAACCTTTTTATGACTAGGGACTTCTGCCACTTTACAAATGTATTCCTCTAAACCCACTAATTCAGTTAGCCTTTTCAATCCATTGTATTATTCTTAGTCCAGCTTCATTCTGCATTAAATCCAGTGCAGAAAGCTAAATTGAACGCAAAAAATCAGACCTGATCCAGGCTTCCTTTTGTTCAAAGACAGTGACCAAAAGTCCTCTGGTGCTGCCACACACTTTCATCACCAATTTATAGAAACCGACAGTATAAGGGAAAAGCAATGAAAGTCATTGTCTTGGGACTTCAAAGCATCTCTGTGTCAGGGGAAGGAAATCCTTTCAGTCAGCAGGGCAGTCCCCATAGACCGCAGGTGGGTGAAAAAGTTATACAAGACTAGAAATGCCCTAAAGCTAGAGAAATATTAACGATACAGTGCAAGGAAAAGGGGGGATGGCTTGAGTGGGGATAATATAAATACTACAAATCATCATCATTATCATCATCATCTTATAATGTTGCATTTTGGCTAAAATCTTACACAAGGTAAGATTTATATTGGCACAAAGCACATGCAAGTATCTTAAAAATTTATATTCAATCACATACCATCTTCAGGAATTAATTTATCTTAACAGGTCAAAGGCTGAAGATGATAGAATATGCTAGAATTCTCTTAGCAATATTCTCGTTTAGCAAAATACAAATGCATACAGAAGTCAAGAATAGTTTTTACTTTTACTGACATATCAACTTAAAGTAGTAGTTTATCTGAAAAACAGTACCTGAATACTGATTACCATACTGGTATTTAATTTATTGGCTATTTAATAAAAATTTGTATATCTTAATCTTAATGTGAAGAATTTGGTAAGAAACTGACTTTAGGATTATGAAGTGCCAGTGGAAATTAGAATACACAGATACTAAGTCAAATATTTTAAACAAGTAAGATTTACCTTAATGTCTTGCTCTGAACTTTCAGTTATAGCTTTGTGAGCAGCGCTGGAAGGTGAATTTGCCACCTGTGGCTGAGTGTCTAGGAGTTTCTTCAGCTTCAAGTCCACCAACTTAGTGTTTTGTTCTGTTAAATATGCAAATACTATGAATAACTGTATGAGATGCGTTTAGATGTGTAGGCTATCAATTTAAAGGACTTCATAAAAATATTACTATATTAAAAAAAGAGAACTCTTTATATATATATGTATGTATGTATACATAAACTATACTGCATACCATATAACTATAATATAACTAAGTAGTCTTTAGGGATATTGACTATATTCCCTTTTTAAAAATTGAGACATAATTGATATGTAACCTTGTGTAAGTTGAAGATGTACAATGTGTTGATTTGATACATTTATATATTGCAATATGATTACCACCATAGCATTAGTTAACACTTCTATCATGTCACAAAATTATCATTTCTTTTTTGTGGTGGGAATAAATAAAATCTAGTCTCTTAGCATATATTCCGGGGTGTGTGTGTATGTGTGTGTGTGTGTGTGTGTGTGTGTGTATGATATACATGCATGTATATGTACTTTTCCCCAAAATCAGTTCCCTTAAAGAATATAGTCAACATGCCTAAAGACTATTTAGTTATTCTATAGTTAATAGCAGCTATGCTTACCTGAAAACTTAAGCCCATATTTGATGTACATATTTATATTAGCAACTGTATAGGTTGTACATAATAAAACAAGGTATTACAAAGTAGGTATTTAAAAGAGGTAACACATTTGATTAAAAATTATATTACTTTATTGTTTCAATTCTTCTAGTATATTAAATTTAGACATATAATGCCATATTAAGTTCTTAAGATGATCTTAGACAGTCATGTACACACTGTTAGAATCCAGTGTTCCAATGTTTATGGGTATACATATATACCCAGCATTGAAACAGGGTATATGTTTACAAATACCTTCTAATTAGAGGGCAGAAGTACAATAAAGATTATCACATTTTGGAATGTGTGAAATATGGATAGAAATTTAAAATAAATACAAAATAGCTATAACTTTAAAAATAAACAATTTCAAATTATTTTTAGCAAGTAAATTAATCTGTGTTTAATAAAATAGCTCAGAAGAGAATGGAAACAAATAATTCTATTTAAACATTCACTCAAAGCAACTCTTTAATAAAATGATTATAAAAGACATGCCAACCATTTGATGAATGATATTTTTCATAAAGATTAATAAGTTTTCTAATTATAAGACTCTTAATAAATGCTATTATCATTACTTTCATGCAAATTGGTCAGTTTATATTGCCAGGCTTCTCTTTTAAACAATATCTGATGAACTATGGTCAAATCAAGATAAAGATTAAACAACTTATTATTAAAAAATTATGACTTTTATATACATATTAAAAAAAGAATTTTGAGGAAAATAAAGCCAGGATAAAAAACCATAATGTATGCTACATGCTTCCAGATTCCAGTTTGCATTCCTATTTCTTACTGCCATGAAATAAACCATAGTCTGAATTGGAAAGTCTGTCCTATGCACTCGCCAACACTTATTGGCATGCTGGAGAGTTGTAAACAATATATTACTTAACTCCAAAAACAGGAGGACTGAGATGGGTTTTCTTTTTAGGTATACAAAAAGTAGGAAGAGTGTTTTTAAGAAGGACAAGAATCAAGCCTAATGTTAGGCCTAATATTAACCAACCTTTAAATACATTAAAATACCCCACAAAGTTGCTATAACTAAAACTAGAAAATTCTCTTTACCTTACCCAAGAAAGGGCTAATTTCTCCTGTCTTCTTAATCTACTGTTAAATCAGGAAATATGTACCACTTATTGTCACTGATTTTATACTTCCATGAATCAAATGTTAAGGCTTTAATTCTGTACTTCTGGATGCCCTCCGTGGTAAAGAGATGATACTGGTTTCTACTAAAGACTTTGATGGTGGTTGTGGTGAGAGGGTGGGTAAGCAAAAACAAAAATTTTTTTCAAAAAGAAAAATCAAACTTATCCAAGTTCTAAAGTATTTTAAATAGAAATAAGTAAAACGCAGTTTTAATTTGGGGTTAATTTTTTTTTAAGTTTCCTTAAATATCAGCATTCTCCTGGACTTGTACAATTATAAATATACTGACCTGTATCTAGTAAAAGTATTATTTAATACTAGACCACGAAGGAGCTACTGACAAAAAACACAGATTTTTTTGGGTGCTCTCTATAGTTAGGAAGACCATGTTTGATTGTTTCTTGGAGAAGTAACAGCATGATTTCAAATAGCGAAGAAACAAAGCAAGTTAGCATTGCAAGGACATGCCAGGGTTGGGAAGAATACCTGCTCTCCCTCCCTGTAGCTTTTTACAGGAAAAGATAAATATTAGGGATTTCACTTTCTTACCTTTAAGTTTAAAAAGATTGCTAAAGACTTTTTATTGCTATAAGAATTCAATTCAATAAGTATTTATGAAACCTCTCACATATACAAAGCTACCTGCTGCTGACTTATAAAGGTAGTGCATATGGAACACTCATCTACTTAACCATCAGCAAGTATCTTTATATTTTATACAATAACTCAGAAGTTCAATTGCAAATGTGATTATCGGTATAATATTTATTGATATACAATATGAGATGAATTTAATAGTAATCTATATAAGCAGTTTTCAAAGAGTTTTATTGTGATTAGTTATTAAGTATGTATAAAATAATTTATTAGTAGTAATATTTAAATATTTAAGGTAAGCACAAAATTTATAAAATAATATTACCACTAAGACTATCAATTCCAAACCAAATCAGAAAATCTGATCCATGGTTTAGTTTTACATTTGAAGCATTCCATAGGTACTACATCTATACCTTACAACATCACGACAAAATATTTACGCTGAGAAGGGAACCAATCATAAAATGTCTACAAATTGTCCCATATAACATAAAATATAAAAGTGAATCTTAGTAATAAGAGAAAAACTAAAATTTGCTATTTCAATTTTATTGCTAATTTTAACATTAAGCCTAAAACAAAATAATAACATAAAATTGATGGAAAGTGGATTTAGCTAAATTTGTGAGGGCGTAAGATGTAATAAAACTACTAAAAGAACTTATTATCATTATTAATGAGATAATAATAAAAACATAACAGTTTTAATAGTTAATAAACAGTTACAATAAAAATATAAGAGTTTGCCATGCAGCAGGACACAAAGTATTTATAATCTGAAATTACCGGGAGTATCAAGGTCATTTTCTAAGTTAGTAAGTTCATCTCCACCTCCTACAACAAAGCCTTCGGAAATCTCCTCATTAGTATCTATCTCAACTTTATCATTTTCATCTGTAGGAAAATGTAGCAATAATGTTAGTATATTATTTCTATTTTATATCATTTGTTAGAAACACTAAGGAAAAACATTAGTATTGTAATGACAGTTCAAATTCAGGTCTGACACAGATGAGCAAGTTAAGAAATCAGTTTTAAGCTACTTTTTCACTACTGGATTAACATTTATATTTTACATTCATATGTCAAAGATGAATTGTCACACCAAAGCAGATGCAAAAATTTTGACAATTTGTCACATGCTGTCTCTGAATCACTGAGGTCCTTGAATCCCTATGTTTAAAAATGTAATCTACTGGTAATCTCTAATAACAGTATACAAAAATAAAGTTGGGGGACTTCCCTGGTGGCACAGTGGCTAAGAATCCGCCTACCAATGCAGAGGACACGGGTTCAAGCTCTGGTCCGGGAAGATCCCACATGCCGTGGAGCAACTAACCCCGTGCGCCACAACTACTGAGCCTGCACTCTAGAGCCCACAAGCCACAACACTACTGAGCCTGCGTGCCACAACTACTGAAGCCCGCACGCCTAGAGCCCATGCTCAGCAACAAGAGAAGCCACCACAATGAGAAGCCCGCGCACCGCAACAAAGAGTAGCCCCCGCTCGCTGCAACTGGAGAAAGCACGCACACAGCAATGAAGACCCAACACAGCCAAAAACAAACAAACAAACAAATAAAAATATTAAAAAAAAAAAGTTGGTTTGGTAACAAAGTCATCAAATAACGTTTCTAAATTTCACATTTTTATCATTTATTAGATATAAATGTATAAGGAAACAACTCATTCTTTATAAACTTGTAGCTATATTTAAATCATTTGCATGAAGACTTGAATGCTTTTGTGCTATTAGTGAAATATTATCAAAAGCATTATGGATGAATTAAGAGACAAGATTGAGACGAGAATAGACAGTACCTTTATGCAAAAGAAAGTTCAGAAACAATTAAGACAGTACATCTTGGAAGACATAAAGCTGGTAGAAAGACCTGTTATTCAAAATTAAATACATGGGAATAAGGTAATCACACTATTTTTTTATACACTTAGTAAAACATCTTAGGTCATAATTAATTAATGGTATCATTTTAAAAAAGATTTCTATTACATATTTTTCCGTTTTAAACGCTAGTGATAAAATT
Organism: Aethalodelphis obliquidens; assembly: GCF_003676395.1. Lineage (NCBI taxonomy): Eukaryota > Metazoa > Chordata > Mammalia > Artiodactyla > Delphinidae > Aethalodelphis > Aethalodelphis obliquidens. Next base: position 8,434,399 of record NW_020837984.1, on the reverse strand, counting down.
GGTTAAGTAATTTTGAATATTACACGTTTAAAAAGTCATAGCAATAATTTGACTTGTATATTAGAAGTTAAGCTTTAAATTCTGCTATTGACAGGCAATGTACCTTTTGGAGAAATATCTGTCTAGCCCTGGGAGTTGAAGAATATCCCTACTATTCAACAGTTTATTTTTCATAGGGCAACTTTTATTAATAATGAGGTGTTCCAAAGGTTATTACAATTGAGAAATACTAAATTCTATAGCTTTGGCTTAAACCTTCAATATCTGTCCTTTTCCCTGTAGAGCTTTGTGTTTGATTTTAGGCTTCCCAAGTAAATATTTACTATGAGCATTAATATTAATAATAGTTTACATTTATTGAAGACTTCCTATGTACTATGTAAGCCGTTTAGAACAATACAACGCAGAGAAAAAGAATGAGAAATGCCCCCAGGGGAAAAGCACTGCTAAATGCTTTCAAATCGCTAAGGTATTATACTTGGCTATATTATTTAAGTACAATAAGTTGACAGAGCTTTTCTAATCAACTGTGCTTAGTACAACTACTTGACTAATTTCATAAAAGTCAGCACCTTCATCTTCATTATCCTCAAAAATTCTCTAAATAATTTTGTAGTAAAGGGAAATGAATTAACAGATATTTCCTGAGTGCCAAGTAAGTGTTCAGAACACTTCCTCTTATCAGAGATAGTTTACTACCAATAGTTCTTAGAGTACAGTACTTTGTTGCTGCAACCAGCCTTTATTGGTTACTACTGACCAGAATTAATATAGAGTGAAAACAAAAAGTTAAACATTCATTCATTTATTTATTCAAGAAACTTCTACTATATGCCAGATCTGCAATTTACAAAACACTGCTAGATGTTGAAGAGATACCAAGTTGTATAAGACATTTATTCCACCTTAAAGTTATACATTCAAATGACTAAAATACCATGTACGACAGTTAAGTGTTATGGGGTAAAAATAAGGTATAGAGCAAATTCAGGGAGGAAAGATTATTCTTTGCCAGTAGCACCAGGAATTATTTTTTGGAAGCAGTAACCTTTAAATTGGGTCTTCAAAAATGTACAGGATTTCAAAAAGTACAATTGAGGGAAGGGCACTACAGGCATGAGAGCAGGAAAGGGTAGGTTATGTTCAAAGAATGGTATAGCTCTATTTTGCTCAAGCATACTTAAAGGGAAATAACGGGAGGTAAGACTTGAAAGGTAAAACTGCAGAGAGCATTGAAGGGTAGGATAGGAAGTTTAGATTTTACTTGGTAGGAACGGAGAGATATTTGTGTTCAAACATGATCAGCAATGTGCTGTTTAACAGACAGCAGTCTATATAAGCAGTTTCTTACCACAGTGTTTCATGGTAATCAGTTGTGAAATATGTATAAAATAATTACTAGTAATATAAGCGCTGAAGCTTATCGGGTTTTTTTAATATAAATTAGAGTAGCTCCAGTATTAGTCCTAAAATATCACTCTCGCTTACATTCTGATATGCCTTCATATGTGAAAGAAAAAGTGGTCCAGGGATTGCACATGGGAGTGCAATCCCTGGAGCCACGTGACAGCATCCTTCATGTGAGATTGCTGAGTAAGATGTTGGACTCTAGCACACAAAGGCTGGAGGCAGGAAATCCAAGTTGGAGACTGTTATAACCTCCAGGTAAGTAGTATGGAGAGCTTTAACCTATCATAAAAGAACTGGAAGTGGGTATGACTTGAAAACAAACTGGATATTGGGTGGTTGGGGGAAGGATACTGAGGAGAGGAAGAGTGAGGCAGATGACTCTCCAGACAGTGACTAGAAGGACAGCACTGCTATGAAAAGAAGCTAAGTCTGGAACTGTGGTTGGATCTTGGTACTTCAGGTCCTGGGGTTATGCAGTGGGATATTCATTACCCCTTTACACAGTGCCAGGCTCCTGTGTGATGTTAAACAGGTGCCATTCATTTTATTTCCCGGCTAAATGAAATCTCTATCTATACTACCACTCACCAGTAATGCTGAGTGGGTTAACTCAATGTTTATATATGTATTGTTAACCTTAGATAAAAGGATTACTATTTGGGAAGGGGAAATGTAAAAATTGATCTCCCATACAGCTCAGATTTTCTTAAGAATAGGTTTCCACTTTCTTTCCATTCACTGACTTCAGGTTTACAATGAACAGGAATTCTTTTCGATAGTTAAAATGTTACACATTTCTTAACACCTGTCGAAATACTCTAAATGCATTTTAGCAGAATTAAAGTGCATGTTTGTCTTTGTGTGTGTGTTTAAAATATTATACGTTATTTATACGATATATATAAGATTATATATATCTTTATGGCTAACCACTGAAAATCCAGTAGGTAAGCGTGGCAGAAAGTAAACTAGAGATCCAATACACAATGGAAGGTGGTTTGCAAGTATGGCATGTATAATGTGTATAGGAAAAGGTAAAAAGAGATTGTATATACACTGGAATGAGACAATGCATTCTAGCTGACACTGCATAGCACTATAAGCAAAATGGGGATCCCAATGGTATGATTAATAGCACAGCAATAAGGCCAGTCTTACAACACTTATCATTTATAAATAAATTGAATGAAAAATCAGAATATCTGGTGACAGTAAAAAAAGAATATCTGCACTTTTAAAAAAAGAAATTGAGGCTACCATTAAAAACGTATTCACAGGGACTTCCCTGATGGTGCAATGGTTAAGAATCCGGCTGCCAATGCAGAGGACATGGGTTCAAGCCCTGGTCTGGGAAGATACCATATGCGTGGAGCAACTAAGTCTGTGCGCCACAACTACTGAGCCTGCGAGCCACAACTACTGAAGCCTGCGCACCTAGAGCCTGTGCTTCGCAACAAGACAAGCCATCGCAATGAGAAGCCCGTGCACTGCAACAAAGAGTAATAGAAAAAGCCTGCGTGCAGCAATGAAGACCCAACGCAGCCAAAAATAAATAAATAAATAAAAATATTCACACAAAATGGTGGTTTAGAGAATACAGAGATGGTACCTAAGTGTACATGAAACTGTTTCTTCCCAGGAAAAAAAAAATATTCAGAATAAAATTTCTCATTTGTATCATGATTTTAAAATTCTCATTGAAGGTTCCCTATAAAATTCATAACTTTTAAAGTTATTCTATAGAAATCAAACAAATGATAGAAAACAATACAAATATATTATTAATAGAAGCTGAAAGTAAAAATTACTGAAGGCCTGTAAGATTTTATTTTGGGTCAACAAATTTAGATAAATCTATTTGCCATAACTGAAATAAGGATAATGCAGGCACACAAACATTATCATGGATAAAATTTTTAAATTTTAATTTATTCATTTGAAATGCAAAAACAAAGTACACTATTCCATCTAAATCAAAGAGAGGCAAAAATGTCAGTTTAAAAGTTCAATGACCCTCACCTAACCCAAACCAAAGTGATAAGCTACAGAATAAAAAAATACATATATGACATATATACACATATATATAAGTACACATAAAATATATAAAATCTATATCATATACATCCCATGTAATATATAATAAATATATGATATATTATAATATCATCTTCAAATTAGATAAACACCTTCCTTGCAAGTGCCCATGGGCCATTAATAAAAATGTAACATTTATTTGGCCAAAATAAAAACTTATTAATTCTCAAAGCAGAAATTCAGGGCATATTCTCTGACCACAATACCATACAACTAAAAATGAAAATACCACAATTCATCCACAAACAACTGTACCTTGCCAAGTAAGATCAATACAATAAATGAACCCACAACTTTGTTACCTAAAATGAGGATTTTAAAAGGAGGCTGTTATAGGTCTATAACTAAACAACGAAGCAGAAATTGAAAAAACACATGTAGTATACCACAATATCACCTGACGCTCCTCTAAGTCCTAAAATTATGTCAAGAGGAGGACAAGTAAAAGCCAGGCTGTAGCTCCTTGGACTGATTCTGTTATTTCACAAGAATTAGGCTACTTCTGGTTGAAATAGGATGCAAGTGGGATGCTTGAATACCTGGCTTTACATGACCTAAAATATCTTGCATATATTTTCTGCGGACACCTGAGGCTTATGACACCTCACCTCTAACTTACTACTAAGTTTTCCTTTCCTCACTGAGGATGGAAAAAAAACAGGCTTTTCAAGTAGGTTCAGGCAGTGAGTTTGAGTATCATGTTCAACGCGTCCCCTAGGTTGTGCTTTCACCTGATTATTTCAGCTCTTGACTACCCCCTCTTCTTTGTCACTTTGGACCACTGCTTCCAAAAATTTTCCCACCCTAGTCTGTCTTCTAGGCTGGTCCCTATTCATTTTTCTCTCCTCCTTTCACACTATTCCTTATTCAGACCTGATAATTCCCATTAGACATTGGAAGAATGGACACTAATTTGTTAACTGTTTCCCCCTGACTTATCAACCTCATAGGGTTATTTTCATTTAGGAATTAGACTCTTGTGAAATCAAGTGAATTTCTAATTTGCTATGTAAGGGTCAGCAAACTATAGCATGGGGGCAAAAACCAGCCCACCACCATTTTGGGGTAAATAACAGGCATGCTCATTAATTGACATATTGTTCAAGCCTGCTTTCAGACTACAAGAGCAGAGTCGAGTAGTTAAGACAGAGAACACATGGTCTGCGAAGGCTATAAAAATTTACTCTGGCCCTTTCCAGGAAGTTTGCCGAATCCCAGCCTAGCACAGCGACTGGCACTGCTAAACAGATAAATGTGTATGTATGAATGGTTGAATTCTAGGCAGGAATTTTACCCTCTCCCTTGACCTAAAGGTCTCTTCCCCGCCTCCGGCCTTGATAGCTTCACCTTAGGCCTTGATGCCAGAGCAGACCTAGTCAGAACCATACACCTTTATGAAGACAGGCCAATATCCACCACTGAGGTCAAGGAATAGGCCTGCACTGCTTGTAGCTCAACCTTAGGTCTGATTAAGAGCCTATCATCTGATATGTGGCCGTTTCCAACATCCAAGGTATGGTGTGTCCTATGAGAGAAATGGACCCTGGGCACTTTGGTCTCCTTAGGGAACAGTCTAGACTCTTCAGCAGGTTCTCATAAGTCATCTGTTGAACCCTGTCCCGCCTTCATTTCACCTGGCTTTTCCTTTTCTAGTCTGTACTTCTTTGCTAGCTTCAGAGATCCAATCCTCACTTGTTCTTTTTCACTCTGTTGACTGCTGAATGATGCCAAAATCAGGTCTTCACTTTCCCCAGTTACCAAGTTGGGAAGATACCCATTTTTGGGGTTATAACACTGACTAAGTCTCTCTACCTAGTCTAGTCCTGGCTTAGGCTCAACTGGGGTTGGATTATAGAGATAAGACCAATTACATAGCTAACTCATCCCACACCATTAATCAGAAATTTTTAATTCTTAGCCTTCCCAGAGTTCACAACTCATTTAGCGTTGTTATCTGCTCACTGCTGGAAAATAAAATTGAGACAGTGGATGCCTCTCTATCTTATTATTACTGCTCTTCCATGGGTTTATGATATCACAGGGAGGTAGTATTAGTAGCTTTAGGGCAGTCTATCTGGAGGGTCAAGAATATGAGCCTTTTTCTATCTTTCTGAGATACAAGGAGGCAAAGATTTTTAAGATTTACTTAGAATATCTGGAATTTTTATGATATCAAAGAAACATCTTGTTACTAATCATAAATGAAAGCAAATTATAATAGCATTATATAATGTAGCTGTGAGTAGTTACTGCTGTTACTATAAAACTTTAGTAGTGAGTATAGAAACTGTAATAAAAATTCTGAATGACAGGAGTTGAAAAGGTCAGATGAAGGATTTAACTAAGAAATAAACATTCTGAGAATACCAGATGGACAGATATACAGCTACTTGGGAAAGCAGCTTTCAAATGTATGGGATGGAAGGTTATATGCTATAGGCATTGGTTGGAATGCTCTACAACAGTAAGATTTTAATATAAGGAATCAATTAGAAATAACAGCAGTAAGTTTCAGTTTACTTTGAAGAAACTTATCATTGACCTAGAAATGGTTTCCTTTGTTTCAGTTCTCTAAGGTCTTATTCGAGTCCTCACTTGCCTACTCTCCAGAGTGATCTTTTAGCATTTAAGATTAATTCAGGACAAGTACCTGGCATGTTCTGATAGATAAATAGGTCACATACCTTTGAAATAGAAAACCCCACAGGCCTCCTGAATATACTACTCAAATAAAAATGTAAAAAGTTTCAAGTTAAAGATGCCCAAATTGAGCACTGAGAGGCAAAACTAAAATTCCCTTTAATTATATGTACAGTCCTTATCCTAAAATAAAGCTTAGAATAATTTCTACAGATATTGAAAAAGACCCTCTTCGAATCAGGAGACTAAGAAGAAATGCATATGGGACTTGTTCAAAATGCTTACATGTCAGGCTATAATGCTGGAACACTGTTAAAGCTACTTTCCAAAGATCTGGTTCAAAGTGAAAATCTCTCATGCCAAAGCTCTCCACTAACAAGTCTTGTGATCTACATGTTGAGGACTTGATTGCATTTTACTCACTCCTAATACAATTAATGAGGCATCATGGGGAATTACAAACCAAGGCCCGTCTGAGTTTTCTCCTAAATCATACTCTTAGTGTTACTTGAGTACTAATCATACTTAATCATAATCAAAGTACTTCTTGAGTTGATTTGGAAATTGGCAATAGTCATCTTCTGATTTACTATGCTTTAAGTTTTTTGTAACATACTGATAGGCTAGAAATTTTATGTATTTGATGCACAACATTTTGAAGTAAGAATAAAAAGTCCCAAAACATCCATTGCGGATTGCTGGGTTGTGTGTAGAATATGATACAAGATTCTTTAACTCACCTCCAGATGCCTTTGACCTTTCTTTCAACTTTTCTGCAGCCATTTCACCATAGCTGGGAAGTTCTGACATCTTCACTCCCGATCGAGCTTCTGCTATTAGCTGACGAGCTCTCTCTCTCAGCTGCCGACGTCGCTCTTCATCTTGCTGCTAAGATATATTGAACAGTTGCCAACTCAGTAATTGACAGAAATGCAATTTCATTTTCAATCTGATCATCATGATAGTAACTGGTTTACAGCATGGTGCTTGGCCCACATTATAAATAGGATGCTCTATATCAGTTGGATGTCATACCATTTTTAAAAGACATCCAAGAATCAGATTTTTAAAAAACATTTACAAATTATTGTATTATGTCTGTTAAAGATTCAAACTAGCCTTTAAAGAATGTTTGGCAATATAATTACTGAGAAAAGAGCAGGATCTACTATTAATAAAATAATCAGGCTTATAGGAAAAAAGTAACAATACTGAAAACAGAATTTCAATTAATACCTTATTTTTTTAAGATTAGAATTTAACTTGCAATTTTCTAGTAAAGGCATAGAGCACTGGCTAAAAGAAATCTTTGATAGCAGAATATGCTGCTACATCATGTTGATCAAATATAGGAAGTGGTATTTTTAGGGGGCTACAGCAGGAATGGGGATAGTACACATTAGTTCCACAGTTATTGTTGTTGATAGTTTTAAAATCAGAATTGGGTAACTGATGTATTTCTGTCCTCATTTCTACTATGCCTTCCCCCCAGACAAACATTGAGAAGAAAAAGTAAAATCTAGTGTGGTTTTTGATATTTAAAATAACTAAAAATGACAGAGAATTAAATAACTAAAATAGGTTTTGCCTCCTAAAAAAGGGCTATTATGAATTGCAAATAATCAATGTGAAATTGCTTTGTAAACTGGAAAGTATATGATTTAAGGCATTATTATGACAAAACAAAGCCTGAAATAATATGGCCCCAACATATCTGTGCAGTTATCTTCCCTTAACCTCTCCCAATCTCTATAAAACCTCACATCTATTTATACAAAACTGTTTGTATCATGTAGTTTCATGCATCCATGGATTTGAATATATCATTTTGTCTTCCTGAAATGTTCTTCTATCATCTATTTAACTCCTACTCATTCTTCAAGATTCAGTTTAAATCCACTAAACTTCCCCTGACTACTCTTCCCTCCTCCCCACTGGTGGAATGAAGTTCTCCTTCTATGTTACTATAGTACCGTGTGCGCGCGTGCGTGTGTGTGCATGTGAGATTACTTTTTAAAATAATACCTGTCAAGTTATAACTCTGTACAAACATCTCCTTCTCAGTAGAACTGAGCTACTTGAATGCAGGAGCTAGATGTGATTTATCTTTGTATCTTTGGTCCTTAGTACATACCTTGGTACTTGGTACTAGATATGAAAACTTAACGATTTATACTTTCAAAGCTTATATTATAGAGGGAAAGATAAAACAGCCACAATAAGGAGGTGTAATAAAAACAGATGAAGAGTTCAGAAGAAAGAGGTTTGTTTTTGTGTCTTTTTTTTTCTTTTTTCTTTTTGTCAAGGGGAATGATCAACCTGAGTTGTATCTGAGAAAGATTAAAGATTAATCTGACAACAGTGTATACGATAGGCTGGCCTAGGGGGACTGGAAAGAGACTACTTAGGAGGCTCTTATAAACAGTACAAGGAAGCTATAATGAGATTCAGAACTGGGATGGTGGCAATGGGAATGGAAGGAGACAGGTGTAAGAAATACATCAGAGCTAGAATTGGTACCTGTACCAATTCTTAGTAACTGATTAGATGTAGAGGGAAGAAAAAAGCTGAGTCAGAAGAGACAGGGGTAAGACACTAGCTTGGTAGAGTTCAAGGCTAGGCAATTCTTTCACAAATTTTGAGATGGCTAGAATAGAGAGCTGTCAAAATTAATGCGGGTAGATTAACAGAGGTATTGAATGGACCCAGAGACAAGCTTGAAGCTCCCAGTGGACAAACTGAAGCAATTTCAGTATCAAAACAAACAAGCAAACAATGACTGCAATGAATTGAGTCAACGAAATCACACACTGAATCAATGAAAACTCATCAATTCATTATGATATTCAGAAAGTTCTTAGAAGGATATATAAACTCATTTGAGGTAGCTTTTTTTTTTTTTTTTTTTGCGGCACGCAGGCCTCTCACTGCTGTGGCCTCTCCCGTTACGGAGCACAGGCTCCGGACGCGCAGGCTCAGCGGCCATGGCTCAGGGGCCCAGCCGCTCCGCAGCATGTGGGATCTTCCCGGACTGGGGCACGAACCCGTGTCCCCTGCATCTACAGGCGGACTCTCAACCACTGCGCCACCAGGGAAGCCCTGAGGTAGCTTTTAAAAGAACTCCTAAAAATTACTAATTAGAGGAAAAAAATCAAACACTTAACCTGTCTTTCCAGTGGGAATTGAAGTTTAGGGTAACTAAATAGCCCCAGTCAATTACAGAAAGCTCAACTTTATAAAATAATACCAGCTATAATAATAATATTATGTATTTTCCAAAGATGGCCATGATAGTATTTCTCATCCCACATGCTTTCTGCAACATGACCTTGCCATTCCCTCGTCAAAAGGTAAAGCTTAATTCCCCTCCCCTTGAGTGTGGGCCAGCTTTAGTGACTTGGACATAATCAACAGAATGTAGAAGTGCTGCAGGTGATTTTCAAGGCTAGGTCAGAAAAGGCTACACCCCTTTTGTCCAGTTCTCTTGAAATTCTTGCATTTTGTACTTTCTGGGAACCTAGCTGTCATGCTGTGAGAATCCCAAGCTACACATAGGTGCACCAGTCCACATTCCCAGCCAAGTTCAGCCTTAAGTCTTCCTGGCTCACGTGTCAAACATGTGAATAAAGCCTTCTTCAGAATCTCCACTTTCAGCCATTTTGGGTCACCTCCAACTGTTCAAGTCTCCCCAGCTGACACCCCAGACAATGTGGAACAGAGACAAAGCATCCACACTATACCCTATCTGAAGTCCTGACCCATAGAATCTGAGAATAAAAAAAATTTTTACACCATTAAGTTTGGGATTGTTTGTTTTACAGCATTAATAATTGGACCATATGCTTAAGTAACACCACACAGATTATTCCCTAATTACAAGAGGAAAACCTAACTTTAAATGAAGAGATCAGAACTAGATCAGGGATTAGAAACCACTACTCTAATGGTCAGTCTTAGCATCACTAATGTTGAGTCAACCATATGTTATGTTTTTTTTAAATTTTTAAATTAAATTTAATTTTTTACTTATTTTTGACTGTGTTGGGTCTTCATTGTTGCACATGGGCTTTCTCAAGTTGTGGTGAGTGGGGGCTACTCTTCGTTGCGGTGAGCGTGCTTCTCATTGCAGTGGATTCTCTTGTTGCAAAGCACAGGCTCTAGGTGCACGTGCTTCAGTAGTTGTAGCATGTGGGCTCAGTAGTTGTGGCTCGCAGGCCCTACAGCGCAGGCTCAGTACTTGTGGTTCACGGGCTTAGCTGCTCCGTGGCCTGTGGGATCTTCCTGGACCAGGGATCAAACCCGTGTCCCCTGCATTGGCAGGCGGATTCTCCACCACTGCACCACCAGGAAAGTCCCTGTTATATGTTTTTTGATATGAAACACATGAAGCGAACACCACCTATAATATTCTAGCCCAGATGTCTAAGGTGAATCTACTAAGCCTTCAGATACAACCTCCAGTTTATCATAAACACAGGAGACAGAGAAACATGATAAATGACACAGCAAGGAAGCAACCAAACAAATCTAGAAAGTAGGATATTCAGGCCAATTAATCTGGTCATTTTAATAAGAGTTATCTAAACAAACACAACAAAAAACAACTAATCATCATCTCCACCAACAAAAGGGACTTGACCAGATGCAATGTGTAGTCCTAGGTTAGATACTAGTTTGGATAAACCAGCTGTAAAGGACACTGTTGAATCAATTAGAGAAATCTGAATATAATTAGAGTTATTAAATGAGAGAAAATACAACTTGACTGAAAAACAGTTTATACAGTAATAACTTTGTTTTGTCTTTTTGGCAAAATAAATACATACATAAGACTTGGAAGGTTATTCACAAAATTGACATGGTGGAGATATCTGGGTATGGAAATGTGATATTTTTGTTTTCTTTGTCATCATTTTCTAACTTTCTATAATACACATGTACTACTCTTGTAATAAGAGTTATTTTTCAAAAGTCTTGGGGGGAAGGGAGGAAAGACATGAAATGGTAGACTTCTGGGGTGGGTGGTAGGGGCAAAAGAAGAGAGATGTAACATTCAAGGGAGATTTTCTTTTCTTTTTAAAAAAATATTTATTTATTTATTTTGGTTGCGCTGGGTCTTAGTTGAGGCACGTGGGATCTTAGTTGCCAAGTGGGGGATCTTATTTGCAGCATGCAGGATCTTTAGTTGCAGCGTGCGTGTGGGATCTAGTTCCCTGACCAGGGATCGAACCCGGGTCCCCTGCATTGGGAGCGCAGAGTCCTAGCCACTGGACCACCAGAGAAGCCCCTCAAGGGGAATTTTCTTAATATTTAGAGATGTGAGCTTATTTGTAGTTAGAGGAGTAGTATGTACTGGGCAGTGTGAGACCAAAGACGCAAGAATAATATACAAAAATCCTTAGTTCATTATTAATACTTCTGAACTTAGAAAATAAAAGGAAATACAGGCTTGATAATGGTAACTTTGGTGACGGTTGCTGATATTTCTTGAGCTTTTATGTGCTAAGTGCTTTATATGCATGATCTCATTTAATTTTTACAACCTGATTTTTACCAATGAGAATATTTAAGTTTAGAGTTCCATGGTCACACAGCTAGAACTGATGTCTGAGCCAGGAGTCCAGCCCAGGTCTGTCTGACTACAGGGCCCTGCTTTTAACCTTCAAACTATTTGATCCCCCAAAAGTATCAAATTACATGACTAACTGAGGAAAATTGAGCTTTTACTAAACTTTCATCTTTCAAACTTAAGAAAAGTTAAGAGCACTAATAAAAACCATTATTTGATATGCCTCAGGCAACTAGGTTTAAGTGAATTTCACTGCGAGTAATAACTTCTCGCAGAGCTGGAATCTGGTGATTCAGACTAAGATGAAGTGGTCTTGGGTCATCTTAACTGCATAAAAATGAAATAAATGATTCTACCTTTATGAATATGAAATGGGAACCTAGTTTTTTCTTACCAGCTACCGCTTCCCCCTCCTCCCCCAATAATATTCCCACCTGCAAATGTTTCTGAGAGCTTACCAAGAGTGCAATTTAAAGCAGGCAATCATTAATAAAACCAACTCTAAATACTAAGTAGGGACACTTTATCAATTTCCATGTAAATTGTTTGTTTGTACCTATTTACCCATCATTGTTCTCTATACAATAGAAAAAATGTAAACGAACAAATCAGAATGCAGCCCCAATGGGACTTTCTGTTTATAACCATTAGCCCAGAGGTGTGCTGTAATTCAGTTCTCAAGTAGCAAGATTTAGCCTCATTAACAGACTACAAGGGCAGGTTACAACTCATAAAACCCTACAGTAAACAAAGTTTATGGACACAGCGCAAAATCTTGAGCCTGACTGACAGAATTCTAGTTTCCTATCAGATTGCCCTGATTTACTTTTCTGCTAACGTCCTAACACCACAGAGATAATTTTGCTTGGGCCTTGGAGGGCTCCAGTGGGATGGCATATCTGCGTTGTTTGTTTTCTCACCCATTGAGTTTCCTTAAGACAAAGAACCAACTGAAAAAATAGAAGTTAATTGTTAAGGTCAGAAGGAAAAGCTTGTAATTATAGAAATTGATTATGCAACCAATTTAATTGATAGTATTATTAATATCCAGATTCCTTATATGTAAAACTAATTTTTATATATAAGTTTCATTAAAAGTCAGTTTTTACAAATTGGGAGATTGGGATTGACATATATACACTAACATGGATAAAATGGATAACTAATAAGAACCTGCTGTATAAAAAAATAAATAAAATTAAATTAAAAAATTTTTAAAGTCAGTTTTTACAGTAGTATTTAAAGAATAGATAGCAAAAAAAATCTATGTGTCTTTTACTCAAAAGAAACATACTGTTTATATCAAAGGAATAAAATGACCAGAGAGTAAGGGCAGTGATTATTTCATCATTTTTTATGTTTGTATAGGTGAATATTTCTGACAATGATGGTTTGCCTAAACCTACTCAAGTACAGAAATGTGTTATCTGTTTTGACCCTTCTGCATTCAAAAGAAGATAGCGACTCACAGCTGTAAATAAGTCATCTGTTTACTATATCTGCTGAAAAAAAATAAAGGAATCTTTTCAATGGGATGCAAAGGTAAGTAACTTAGAAGACTGCTGTCATTAAAAGTACACTCGAAAAATTCAACACATAGGAAACCTATGTATCTTTCATTTACCTGCCTAGTCTAAATAAACTTAAAAAAATTGAAGTAGGCTCCTATTTCTAAGAATGGGTCTGATGGCATTTACCTTTTTCTATACAGTATTATTTACAGAGTTAGACCGAGTTATATAGAACATTCTAGCTTTTGTAAGACAGATGTACTCTTTAGAGGGTTTGATAGAAGCTGTATTTTTGAGTAAATACTAGCTGTGTGCCTGTGCAGTGTTTTCACACATGTTGTCTCACCATTCACCACTCTGAGGTAACCACTATGACTTTGATTTGATAGAAATGGAATCTCACTTAAATATACTGCCCAAGGTCATACATCTTGTAAATGGCATAGTAAGAATTAAAATCACTGTCTGTCTGATTTCAAAGTGCTGGTCCTAGCTATTACATTACTGGTGTTCAGAAAATTTGTCTGAGGCCCTACTGCTATTGTCATTAAAAAAAACAACAGTTCTTTACTTACACTTGGGCTATACGAATCAGGTTAAACTCCCCTTTGTGCTACTGAATACAGAGAGGTAAAGAGAAATTAACTTACTTATATTCATTTAAAACTTAGGTTCCTGACTTTAAATTATAAGTCTTCAGAAAAGTACTGAATGTGGTACATTTAAGCTTCACTTTCCTCTTTGTTAACATCTTCAGAATAAGGCAAAAGTCCTGTTATGGTACAAAAAGCTTGTATTTCAACACAATGAATTTAAAATATTCAAATATTTTTTGGATCAGATGGATCAGAACTAACCACTTTGGACATAAACTGAAAAAATATTTAGCCCTTTCACAGCATGTCTTCAAGTTACTATTTTTCTTATCCTTCTAAAATGGTCTACAATCTGCCATAGATAGACGCACTAGTAAAACTTGACAATTTAAGGACAAACTCTTCAAGAATAAGTAATGTAATTCCTTGTTTCCTTTCCATAAAAATGTATTGGTATGCAATTTTTATATTTCACAGTTCACCGACATCTAGGCAAGCTTTCTTCCACTGCTTCAATGGTGCTACTTTTAATTTTATCCTCCTTAGTCGTAGTAATTAAAGTGATCAGCAGTGGCATCCCAGCGGCTTTGACACAGCTACAACCCCCTAGCAGACTTTTGCTTTTAAGGGGAAGGGGAAGAAAAAGACTAGAGTTTCATTTCACAGAGAACAAGAAAATCAAGCTTCTCCAATCCTCAACTTTATTCAATTGTTCTTTCAGCAGCCTTTGGATCTTAAGAATCAAATAAAAATGGCTGCCATGGGGGGTCCTTTTTATACTTGCCGCAAATGTCAACGACTGACATTACTTTAGCCAAAAAATGATGCCATGGATGTGTGAAGGTGAATTAGAAAATGAGAAACTGTCAGTGTAGCTGCTGAGATCATTACCCACCCAAGGGTGTCTTTCATAACATTAGATATTTTTATTCAGTCAGTTGAAAACTATAGATTGAGAAGTCTTTCTATTTAAGAAACATGTCTACACACATTTTCATGAAATAAGCTTTTACAAAATTTAGAAATATATTATTTCAAACAATGTAGTTTGCATCCTTAGTCTTTGTAAATTTGTGTTTGTAACAGCACAAAGCACCCTATTTCTATCAACAAACCCATATTCCATACTATCTTATGCTTACTTGAGTTCTTCAGTGTTTCATATGGTCTTAGGAGTTGGACTTTTATTAATTGGGCTAAATACATTTTAACTTATCTAAATCTTTTTATAGGGCTTTACTTAGTACTGCTAATATTTCACAGGATTCTGTTCTCAGAATGGTCCGTGAAATTCCTCAATTTAATAGTAAACTAAGAGAAAGAACTTGACTGCTACCCTTTCAGCATTAGACAGGAAGCAAGGCTCTGTTATTAGGCATTCAGAAAGGATAAAAAAAAAAAAAAAATCTGTGCTTGTCCAGAGGCAAGGATTACCAAAGTGCACCTATTCACTTGCTACCAAAGATAGAATAAAAATAAAAAATGAAATTATAAGATCTTTAAAGGTTTGGGTAGACTAGATAGTTTCCCGCCAGCTTGATCAGCTCTTGACTGAATAAATAGGATTTAGAGTAAAACATTAAAACTGTTTAGCAGATCTTTTCAACCCGTTTCAAACTTTTCTTATGCTGGTTTGTAATATAAGCAGACATGCTTATAAATGGCCACACCTGCTCATTTCTCTGGGGATGGCCTGATCTCTGTTTCTCTAACAAAGAAAGAAAGAAAGAAAAAAATCAGCCTTTCTTGTTGCAAAACAGAGTGGAAAGTCAAAATCTTTCTCAAGTTTGCTCCATCTGGTCAGATTAAATCTTTGATCAACCCTGGGGATTACATTTATTTTTGTAGTAACTACTAAATTTTGAATTTGTTTAAAATACATAGGCAAAATATTAAACAGAATGTGAATTTAAGTTTGAGATCTAGTTTTTAATATATGAGCAGAAAGCATAAAAGGACTAGTTCAGAAAAAACAGACATGCATTTGAAGAATTTAGATTTCATTAGTATTCATTTCACACAACGGAATATATCATACTCAAGTTTTAAAAAATATATCTCTTTGTTTCCAAATACAGAAATGATCATTTTTAATTGTAGCATTTGTTTTGCCTGAGTGCTGTAAAAATAAAGAATTCTAAACATAAAAGTGCATGATCAAGTTAATGTTGCT
>NW_020837984.1:8243403-8413403 GCF_003676395.1 Aethalodelphis obliquidens | reverse complement strand
CACTGCACTGAACAGCCATATGGAAAATGTCTATGGCCATTAATAGTCGCATAAAAGGAGTGTTCCTGATGCTAAAATACCTAGCCCTAGATTCATGTATTCATGGCAATCTCAAATAAATAAGACTTTTGAGACTAGGGGTTTGTGGCCACATAATAGAAAAGATGCTTGAGTTTTCTCCCCCAACAATGCTAGTGTTTTGTGTGACTTTGAAGATATGCGAGCAAGCTAACAATATGTTTTCTAAGAAGTCTAGTAGCCATTGTTAGGATAGTAGGCTTCAAATCAACTTAAATTTAGACATAATAGATAAACTATTATTTAAATCATAATGAATAAAAACCACTGCTATGTACAGAGGCATTTATGTCGAATACAGAAGTACATTGGCATTCTTCTCCTATAAAATGCAACTATAAAAAAGATTAAGCTATATATTTAAAGTGTCTTACTGGTCTGAAACGGATTATGTACATTAAATCTTCTATCAATTGTGTTGGTGTAAGAAATAAGGAATATATTTTCATCTCTGTGCCCTGGGTGTAGACATTCCAGTTCATACAGAGAATAAAAATCTGTAAATAAGACAAATTCTTACTCTCTGTTATTAGAGGTTTTAGATTTCTTTTTATAATAACTGATGTTCTTTTAAAATTACAAGTGCAAAGTTACCTACTTCTTCCTAGTAATAGAACTGTATGTAATCAGGAAAAATAAAAATTTTAGCTTGACCTTAACTTTAAAGCTTGATTCCTAGAGGCTAGCCATTTAAATGTAACACAGCCGATCTTCATAAACATATAAGCATAATCTTACATACATTTTTACGATGAGACATACTTGGGACACATATATATATATGAAAACTACCGGAAAAGTTTCTTTCAGAGATAGATGATATGATGATATTTAGTGTTTTTTACCAGTTGGATGGTAACTGCTTCTTTGATTATATGGAAAAGATCTAGTGATCTTATCTAAATCTGCTACAATTATCAGCACAACGGACTAGTCCCATTTAAATCAATATTTTCCAATTAACATCAAAAGTACAAGGTTGATGTCCCACCCCTTCGTATCAACAAAATACCTGTTAAAGGTTTAATTCGCAAAAGAGCGGCTTGCATTCTTACCAAATAAGCCCTTTGGATTCACTGCTAATGACCAGTAAAAAAAAAAAAGTCACTGTATCTTTCTTTGATTGCTGATCTTTGTAGTTAACTAAGGACTGACCAAACTGAAATTCCTTTCCCATATACACAGTTTTCTTTAGAGGATTCAAATATTACTGCAAACCTTTAAAGACAGATATTACAAACCTTTCAGGACTTGCTGCTAACTTGCAGTTTGATCCTGCTAAGTGAGGGTGGACTCCTATGCCAATTAATTGTAATGGGTCACTCACTATGTTTGCAGATTAAATATCAGACAAAAAACTTCAAGTCTGGATTATAATAATGTTGTGATTTTTTGGCTGATTTTTCTTTCAAAAAATATTCCAGGGCTTCCCTGGTGGCGCAGTGGTTGAGAGTCTGCCTGCCGATGCAGGGGACACGGGTTCGTGCCCCGGTCCGGGAAGATCCCACATGACGCAAGTCGCTGGGCCCGTGAGCGTCCGGAGCCTGTGCTCCGCAACGGGAGAGGCCACAACAGTGAGAGGCCCGCGTACCGCCAAAAAAAAAACAAAAACAAAACAAAACAAAACAAAATTCCTGGTATCTAACAACTATATGCAAACCATATTCTTATGTTACATAATTTATGATTGAAAAAATGAAAAACATATTTATAAATTCACTGTTAAGTGATTAAACTAGATTGAAGACTCATTCCCAATTCTCTTTTTAGGCTTTCTATTTATAAAATAGATTTCATTCTTTCTTAAAAACGAAAAGGTATAATTAAACCTATATAGCATCCTTCTTCTGATAGGTTCAAAGTGCTTCATATCCTAATAGCAATTCCAAGGAGTGTGGGTAGCAGGATTGTCACTCCTTATTCTTAGAGTGTACTGATCCTAAACTTTAGTATATCAAATGCAAACATGTCTTTCAGCTATTTATTATAATTACATGAGTATAACTAAATGTCATGGTGGATTTATTAAATGTATTTTTTTAAAAAAGCAACTATATTCGAATGTAAAGTAATAAGCAAAAGAGTCTGAAATAGACTAGCTTCTTAAATTCTATTTATGCATTTCTTGGGGAAAAAGTGTGAGAATTGAGTAATAAAGAAAGCGAGAGAGAGACATGGACATATATACACTACCAAACGTAAGGTAGATAGCTAGTGGGAAGCAGCCGCATAGCACAGGGATATCAACTAGGTGCTTTGTGACCGCCTGGAGGGGTGGGATGGGGAGGGTGGGAGGCAGGGAGACGCGGGAGGGAAGAGATATGGGAACATATATATATGTATAACTGATTCACTTTGTTATAAAGCAGAAACTAGCACACCATTGTAAAGCGATTATACCCCAATAAAGATATTAAAAAAAAAAAGATATTAAAAAAAAAGGAAATATTTTCTTGAAAAAAGTTATTACATTTTTCTCAGAGTTTAAGTTTAAATATATTATACAGTCAAGGAAGCTCCTTTGGCTATATAATGGCTAGATTGTTGAACCTGTCAAACCCTTCAGTTGTACTTTGAAAAAAGTTATTTTAAGTATACGTGAAAAATAATGAACAAAACAAATATCACACCTAAAATTTATATTAGTAAAATGTAAAATGAAAATCTCAAAAGGAATAGGAAGCAAAGAAATAGAAATCACAGAGCTCAGAGCAATGAAATCTGTCTCCTATAGAAAACTAATTTCAGAAAACACCTGAAACAGGTTAAACAAATGTTTAAAGGCACAGAGATACAAATGAATAATGTAAACTACTTTCCCTAAAAAAGATCTAAATTCATCATGTACTTGCAGCAAGTTCTCATTAAAACACGCAATGGTAATCTTGACAAAAATTAAGAAAAATTATAAGGTTTACAGTATCTGTGTTTGTAAGTTCCCTTTTAAGAGAAATTACAGCTCAAATATTTTCCGAAGATTACTTAAGTAGAGTCTGTACATGAGGATCCACAAGATAGTATTACCAAGAGTTGTCTTCAGTGTCTTAGAAATTGTTTCCTAGCCTTCCAGCATAAAGCTTTACTAATTTATATGAGGGAATGTTTGCTTAGAGTGATGTGATTCAAGGCAGAGCTGGGAGCTGAACTCTAATGAGAGATCCCAGAGTATGGGAAGAGTAGGTATGTGTAAGAATTTGGTGTGTACACACCATAACAAAGCAAGGTATCAAAATGTAGGATACAAGAATAGGAAGAAAAGGATGATACAGGGAACCTCGAGCCCCCAAGTGGCAAATGTCATCTCTGTAACTGATCTGAGAAAGGGGAACCCTTTAACTTTCTCTGACCAAAGATAATCAGTTCTGCTCTAAAGACCTTCAGAGTCAGTTTTTTTCCCTGTTTACCAAGAAACTCCTTATAGCAACCCCAATTTTTCATATTTAAGCTCATGTTTTTCTTAGCTGACACTCAGAAGATATGAAAAATAGACTGTCACTATTCCCTCCCTTAACTTATTCATTGAACAAACATTTACTTAATATTAATACTTGGTGCTGGGGATACAAGGTTCTTGTACTTTGAATAGCTCACAGTTGAGGGAGAGAGAGATGTATAATTAGATAATTATATGGGAAATGTGGCAGTAGTAATATGTACAATATATTAGAAAAAGATACAGGAAGGAGAATTAACTTTACTGCTAGGAGCCATGACAGAGGTACTCACAGAAGAAGTTATCTTCCTAACAAGGGAAGACAGGCATTTCAGGGAGAACAGCAAATGCTTGATACAGGAACGAAAGAGTATGCCACATTCTAAGCAACTTAGTTGAGTTAGACTGTAGAGTGAATAATGGGAGAGAGGTGAGAAATGAGGCTAGAAAGGGAAGGGGCAGGATTTGCAAGAACTTTTTATATGAGGCCATTTTGAGTAGTTTGGAACTTATTCTCTTGGGTAAGCAGGAGAAAGAATCTGAGCCTTCATATACTCAAATTACTACTTAAACTATTTCACAGTCCTCTCTTTATATTTCATAAGCCTGTCTTTCCTTAAAAGTAGACCTTTGCTTTCAATCCTTTAACACTTCTCTGAATCCTCTGTAAGTTCTCTCTCTCAGCCCAGAACTAGATACAAACTAGATACCTCAAAAGCGGTTAACATGTACAGAGCAGACGGACATTGTCCCATGCAATTATACTTCTATTTAAGAACTCTAACATCAATTATTAAAATAGCTCTACTCATTCTTCCTGGTATTCATCAGAAGGTCCTAGATTAGCTGCATAGAAACGAAGTTTAGAAGGATAAGAGATAGAAATTGCTGAAGAAGTCCTATATCAGCAGTCTCCTAAGAGTAACTAAGCTCTTCGGTAAACTCTTGAAGATTTAAGGTCAGTGACTCATTTATTCAAGACTTGGGGTCACTCCTGGGTACCAACTTTTTTTTTTTTTTCTCACTCTTGGGAACTCTCAGTTAAACTAAGAACACAAAAAGCCGTGGGTACCTGCGGGTATATATATATCTCTCCCTGCCAGCAACTAGACTCTTAGTACCAAAGGATACATTATAAACGCAAGATAATTTATAATGAATTTAAAAATAAGGGCATGGTAAATTAAGGCTCAAATTAAAGAGCATAAGGAAGTGAAAATAGTAGCAGCAGTTCACTAAATTAGATGCCAGATTTTTTTTTTTCTTAGTTAAACCTGCTTTTTATTTACCAGAAGTCTTTTGATCTCTCCAGAGTGAAAGGGATGCTGACACTGAAGTGGGGATGGCATTAGTCATGGTTCCCTTACCCACTCCACCGTGGACACCAATTAATTTGAATGTCACACAGGAGAAAAAAATTTTCTTTGCCTCCATATCACAAATGGAAAAATAGATTTAGAGAGATTAAATAATTTCTACTTTTAGTATCACTTAACTCATATTCAGTTGCTCCAGAGATGAAATTTGGTATTTTCCCTTTTAATTTTGCCAGCCAAGTTGGCCATACTACTTTTCCAAAATATGGACAGTACTACGAAATAACTCAAACCTGTATGTACAAGAGCTACCAGAAATGATAAAGAAAATGATCAAATTAAGAAAACTACCATATCATTGGAAAAGCTATCAACCTGATTATAAAGTTGCATACTAAACTGAAAATCTGAAAAGCAATGGCAAGGTCTAACTTCTTTTGTGAAACGGGAGTTACCTGATATTTTACATTTTCTTTCTTAAATCATTTCAATATTAGCTATAAGGCCCACAGAGTAACAAATGTCAAAACTAGAGCAACAGTCCCAGAATGTACTATTTAGGTCATGGAACTGATGTTCTTCCCAACACATCTATATACGGCTTGACTTATCTGAAAAATGAGCAACAGTAGAATGCGCAAGAGAGTTTTTAAAGTGAGCTTAAACTATAACTGAGAAGAGGCTACAACAATATCTTCCATGCCACACATTCTTCTTACAATGTGGTGGGGTCTATGTCTCTGCTACTTAAACCTGGGTGTGGCTTTGTGTCTCCTCAGGTCAACAGTATGGCAAAGGTGACTTTTAAAGCTAGATCATAAGAATGCATAAGAGAGTTCACTTTACTCTCTTGGGACACTCGCTGTTAGACCCAGCCACCATGCTGTGAGGAAGCCCAAACTAGCCCAAGTAGAGAAACCATATGGAGAGGCCACATGTAGGTGTTCCAACTGACAGCATAGTTCCTAGAAGAAAACCAGCCCCTGACAACATGCAACAGAAATAAAACATTCCCCCAGTGTCCTATCCTAAGGCCTAATTTATAGAATCTGTAAGCAAAATAAAATGGTTATTTTATGCCAATAGGTTTTCAGTGTTTTATAATGTAGCAAAAGATAACCTGAAAGAGGAAGGGTAGGGAAAATATCTTTGGGACTGTTTGAAGCATAGTTTCATAAGCAGTAGGGTACAACTTTGCGTAAGTGGGAAACAAATGCAATAAAGTAAGCAAATGTCTTCTCAATGTGAACAGAATTGATAGTACTGAATTCGCCATTTATTCCACACCTAAGCACAAACAAATATCATCAACTGTAAAAGTGAATAGTTCTTTCTACATCTCTTCTTAAAACACACACACACACACACACACACACACACACACACACACACACACACCCTTAGAGATACTGAAACACAACATTAGTTTAAATGAAACAGCTTTATGGTCAAGTACATTTGGGTATGCTAAGAAAACAATCTATTAAAAACATCCTTTTTGGATACCAAAAATTTCCCTAGTTTAAAATATTTATCTAAACACGACATATTTTTAAAAGAGAGAATAAAGGGAAAAAACTCTGTAAGCCATTTGTTATATTACCCTTAAGGATAAATTTTTTTTTTTTTTGCGGTATGCGTGCCTCTCACTGTTGTGGCCTCTCCCGTTGCGGAGCACAGGCTCTGGATGCGCAGGCTCAGTGGCCATGGCTCACGGGCCTAGCTGCTCCGCGGCATGTGGGATCTTCCCGGACCTGGGCACAAACCCATGTCCCCTGCATTGGCAGGTGGACTCTCAACCACTGCGCCACCAGGGAAGCCCGAGATAAATATTAATATTTTGATTATTTTCCTTCCTGAACTTTTCAATGCATATATAAAAACACAGTCTTTCAAAATGGAGTTCGTATGCCATATGCTATTTTATATCTTTCTTTTTGTACAAAATGACACTGTGCACATTTCCCTATGTCCTTTCAATATTCTTTCAAAACATTATTGAATAATTTTCAATAGCTACATAACAAGTATATATATTTGTTGTAATTCATTTGATCATTCCCCTAGTCTGAGTGACTGCCATTCCGTAACTTTTGCTATTATAAATAACTATGTGATGAAAACCTGCATATTGATCTTTGTTAGTGGAATTATTGGATAAAATGGAATGAGCATTTCTTAATGAAGTTTACTTGCTTTCCAGAAAGATGTGGCAAGTAACATGCCACCAGCAGTATTATCCAACTCGATGAAACATCACTAACATCATGTTTCTTAAAATCCAAGTTATATATTTTACAGATACAGTAAGATGTCACAGACATAGAATATGCGATGTTTTAGTAGTTAACTTATGATACTGAATTCACACTAATGTAATTTAGCTAAAAGTTTAAGTTTTATTTGGGAAATTAGAAGTGCAAGCAAAATTACTGGTGCCTTAAAAAGAAGAGATGACCAATAAAATATGTGTTGACAGTTTAAAGTAATAAATGAATAAATTGAATGAAAAAACAAACAGCCTTAAAAATCAGGATACTTGAATTCTAAGCCTAGTTTGCCACTGTTTGCAACCCTAGGTAAATTTAAACACCCTTTCCTAACTCGTTTTCTTAACCTCTACAATGGATACAACAGTAATATCTATTCCTACTTCACAAGGATTTCAGAAAAATAAACAAGAAGGAAATAAAACATAATGCTTTAAAAACATACTCTCTGAAGTCAAATTGTCTAGGTTCAATTCTTGGCTCTGTTACTTATAGGCTGTGTGACCATGGGCAACTCATTAATTTGTATGTCAGTTTTCTCAACTATAAAACAGAGATTATACTTAACTCATATAATTGTTGTGAAGATTAAACAAGAAAATCCACAAGAAAGCACTTTGAATCCTGCTTGATACATGGTAAGTGCTCATAAACATTAGATGACAATTATTAATATATGTAAAATTTACACATAGGTAAAATAATGGCTTTTTAAGATCTACTTGGCAGATCATTTAAATCTCAGGTGTTCTAAATTTAAAATCAACACACTTGAAAAATATAGAGCTATAAATTTTCCATAATTTTTAGAGCCTGAAAGAACTATGAAACAAAATTTATCACAAATAAAATATAATATCAACAAAATAACTCTCTTTTTAAAGAGAATATTCTCTCTGTGGCTATTTACTTAACTGGATCCTTCTCTCCCATCAAGTCTTAGTTCAAATGTCCCCTCCTCAAGTCACTCGTACCTACTCAAATTATCCTCTACTATATCATGTAGTTTTCACAGTCTGTAGTTAACTTATTTATTCATTATTACCAGTCTCTTCCCACCAAAATGTAAATTCCATGAGAGAAGAGGCTTTGTCTTGTCTTTTCTTTTTTTTGCGGGGGGCGGGATCTTATTTCCCTCATCTGCGTTCGAACCTGCACCCCCTGCAGTGGAAGTGTGAAGTCTTAACCACTGGACCACTAGGGAAGTCCCCGAAACTTAGTCTTTTCTATCTCTACAAAAATACTAATTTCTGACACTCAATAAATATCTGACTGAACCAACAAATTGATGATATAATAGATGGCTAGGCACTGAAAGAGCTGGTATAAAGACTACAAAATTTCTTCCTCAGAAAAAATGGCCATCTAGATTAGCATTTCTCAAGGATTTTTATCATGACCCACAATTAAAAATACATTTTATATCAAGATCCAGTAAGCACACATACCCACGTAACTAAAACAAGTCTCACACAAAAGTACTATGATGTGTGATAAATTCTGATATTTTCGATTTCATTTAGATATTCTATTCCTTTTCATTGAAAATAAAATTACTGTGGCCCACTACACTGATTTTATATCACATTACTGTGTAAAGACTTGAAGTCTGTATATTGTACAGCACAGGAAATATAGCCAATATTTCACAATAATTTTAAATGGAGTACAGTCTATAAAATATTGAATTACTACGTTGTACACCTGAAATTAATATAATATTGTAAATCAACTATACTTCACTTAAAGAAAAACAAAATAATAATAAATAAAGAAAAAAAAAGACAAAGTCTGAAAAACAGTGGTCAAGTTCAGAGGTTATTCTCTGAAAGGCATTAAAAAAAGTATGCATGGGAAGGAAGAAATAAAATTGCCTTTGTTCATAGATGTCATGATTATCTTATGTAGGAAATCTGAAAGAATTGAAGGAAAAAAAAAAAAAAGAAGCCAAACCTCTCCTGGAACTAATAAGCAATTATAGCAAGGTTGTAAGATACAAGGTTAATATGCAAAAGTCAATTGCTTTCCTATATACCAGAAATGAACAAGTAGAATTTGAAATTAAAAACATAATCCTACTTACATTTGCACCCCCAAAATGAATGTCTGTGACATAGGACAAAAGCAACACAATGGAGCAAAGATCATCTTTTCAACAAATGGTGCTGGAACAACCAGACATGCACATGCAAAAAAATAAATCTAGACACAGACCTTACACCTTTCACAAAATTTAACTCAAAATGGATCACAGACCTAAATGTAAAACACAATACTGTAAAACTCCTAGAAGATAACACAGGAGAAAACCTAAATGACCTTGAGTATGGTGATTCCTTTTTGATATAACGCCAAAGGCATGACTCATGAAAGAACTAATGGTTAAACTGGGTTTCATTAAATTTTAAAACTTCTGCTCTGTGCTTCCCTGGTGGCATAATGGTTAAGAATCCGCCTGCCAATGCAGGGGACAGGGGTTTGAGCCCTGGTCGGGGAAGATCCCACATGCCGCGGAGCAGCTAAGCCCGTGCGCCACAACTACTGAGCTTGCGCTCTAGAGCCCACGAGTCACGACTACTGAGCCCACGCACCTAGAGCCCATGCTCCACAACAAGAGAAGCCACCGCGATGAGAAGCCCACGCACTGCAACAAAGAGTAGCCTCTGCTCGCCGCAACTAGAGAAAGCCTGCGCACGGCAATGAAGACCCAATGCAGCCAAAAATTTTAAAACATGAATTAATTAATTAAAAAAAAACTGCAAAAAAAAACCCCTTCTGCTCTGTGAAACACAATGTAGAGAGAATAAGAAGACAAGCCACAGTCAGGGAGAAAATATTTGCAAAGATACAACTGATAAAAGACTGGTATCCAAAAGAAACAACGAACTCTTTAAACTCAGCAGTAAGAAAACAACCGGATTAAAAAATGGGCCAATGATCTTAAGAGACACCTCTCCAAAGAAGATATACAGATGGCATATAAGTATATATAAAGATGTTCCACATCATATATTATCAGCAAAATGCAAATTAAAACAATGAGACACCACTACACACCTATTAGAATGGCTAAAATCCAGAACACTGACAACATCCAATGCTGGCGAGAATGTGAAACACAAGAATTCTCATTCATTGCTGGTGGGAATGAAAAATGGTACACCTACTTTGGAAGACAGTTTGGTGATTTCTTACAAAAGTAAACATACTCTTACCATAAGGTCCAGCAAACGTCCTTGTATTTACCCAAAGGAGCTGAAAACTTAAGTCCACATAAAAACCTTCATGTAAAAAAAAAAAAAAAAAAAAAAAAAAAACTTTAATAAAAAAAAAAAAAAAAAAAAAAAAAAAAACCTTCATGTAGATGACTATAGCAGCTTTATTCATGATTGCCAAAACTTGGAAGCAACCAAGATGCATTTCCGTAGGTGAATGGATAAACTGTGGTACCTCCAGACAATGGAATATTATTCAGCATTAAAAAGAAATGAGCTATCAAATCATGAAAAGACATGGAGGAACCTTAAATGCATATTACTAAGTGAAAAGAAGCCATATCAGAAAAGGCAACATACTACGGTTCCAAATATATGACATTCTGGAAAAGGTAAAATTATGAAGACAATAAAATTATCAGGTTCCCAGAGGCTGGGGATGAAGGGAGAGATAAATGGGTGAAACACAAAGAATTCCTAGGGCAGTGAAAATACTCTGTATGATATTATAAAGATGGATACGTGTCATTATACATTTGTCTAAACTTATAGAATGTACACCAAGAGTGAACCATAATGTAAACTACAGACTTTGGGTAATAATGATGTGTCAATGTAGGTTCACAGTTTTAACAAATGTACCACCCTGGCAGGGCATGTTATTAAGGAGGGAGGCTATGCATGTGTGGGTTGAGAGGGTATATGAGAAATCTCTGTACCTTCCCCTCAATTCTCCTGTTAACTTAAAACTGCTCTAAAAAAATAAAATCTTAATTAAAAAAAAAAGAACATGCAGTTTTATGTATATGTAAAATTGGGGGTAGGGCAGGGTTGTCATAATTTTCAGATTCATGAAGAGGTTCATGTCCCCCTAAATCTAAATCTATTACTATATGTTCGTTATTATCTGTGAGGCACTACACAAAAATATGTATAAAAATATGGCTTAACATAGGGATGGCAGTATATGATAGGAAAGAGGATGGACTCTGGAGTCTGGTAAGTCTTGGGTTCAAATCCTAAATTCATCATTTATCGACTACAACCTTGTACATATTATCTTACCTATCAGCCTCAGTTTTCTTATCTAAAAAGGAGTTTTTATATCTACTTCATGAGGTTAGGTAAAATAAAAATTATGTAAAACATCCATTATAGTGCCTGGAATATATGCTAAGTATTGCGCTGGCCAAAAAGTTCATTTGGGTCTTATGGAAAAACCTGAAAGAACTTTCTGGCCAACCCAATATTTCAATAAATTGTAGGCATCATTGTTATATTCTAATGTTTCCAACAAAATTAACTTCCATTGACAAAATACAATCCTAAGCAAAGTACAACTAAATTACAAAGGGTAAATTAACAAAAAAACAGATTATTCATGTATATGTGGAAATTATATTCCAGGATCTTACTTTTTCTAACAGCTAATACTGCTGTGCAGGAATAATTACAACCTGCTCCTCCAAGTATGGATTTATCAGTTCAAAGAAAGTACCAAGTACCCACAGTACACACAGTCTGTGGAAAAATAATTTATCAAAAATATAAATAAGTTACTCTTATTTACACCCCCAGGATTACAATGAACAATGTATGTTTTTTTTAACCAATGTTCCTCACATCACTTAGCTGTCTGTTGCAGAGCGGTGTGGCTGCGTTGGTATTCTGCTTATTCCCTGCCTTTAAAGCTGCATCTCTTCTTGCTTGCTCAAGCAGAACTCTTGCTCTTTCTTTGAGTTCTTCTTGTCTGGATAACATTCGATGCTTAAAAACAAAGATACAGAATTAGAAGCCAAAACAAACAAACAAAACTCCCAAAAACCCATGTAATCCATTTTTGTAAACTAATCAATAGTTATACAATTCGTCAAAATAATAGTGGTCAGGAATAAGATTGTAGTTTTATGAGATTACCCATAGAAAATATTAATGTTGACTAGAAACTGTGGAATGAATACATATATCTTGACTAAAAGGAACTATACCTTTACTGGCTAAAACTGGGTTAAATTTAATTACATTTTCATTAGAACATAGTCTCATAAGGTATAAAGTCCATACACATATTATATACATTCTTCAAATTTGCTAATCACAGTATAATCTGGCAAAGACATTTTTTCAAGTTCGTAGTTTTATTTTTATAGTTGTATAGAATTGATAACAAGATGTCTTCCAAATTTGCATTTTGAAAGATTTTAATTATCTGTGGCAACAACTCTTTAAATTCTTGACAATTTAACGTTTATAGAAAATTCAAAGCTATAGTATTTTATTTAAAGAAAAATAATACTGTTTTTCTCTATGGCTCACTCTCCTTACAACAATTAAACATCAGAATTAGAACAGTATTTTCTTGGATTAATTTGTAATCTTACAATATATTTTTGGAGAAAAACAGGTAGAACCTCAATGGAAATCAGCTCTTAAATGGGGGCATTAATCCAAAGCACAAATATTCATAATGTGTATAGTTCAAATTCCTTTTCTCTACTAAAGTAGCCAACTTCTGACTTTAGATGGCTATGACTATGACTTTAATACTTAATTTCTTTTAATTCCTTTTCTTTGCATAGTTTTGGTTCAGTCATAATTATCATTCATGGTCAAGGAAGAGGTAATAAACAGCAACCTATTACTTTATTTGGAATAATGTGAAACTTAAAAAATTTAGTACATCAAAAAAAAATTTAGTACATCATTTTTGGGTCTCTTTGTGACCTTTATATTTTGATACAGCAAATTTTAAACTTTTTTCTGTAATTTTAGGCAAAGATTTTTCTTGAAGTCTACAATTCAGTGATTTTTTTTTTAGTATATTCACAAGTTTGTGAACCATCAACACTAGCTAATTCCAGAACATTTTCATCACCCAAGGTTTTAAGAGGATTAAACAAAAATTCTTAACTTAATAGATACAATTGAAATGTATAAGCGATAATGAAAGATTTTTACCTCATACTGATAGGACATAATAGAACAGAGTTCATAACTGCATTTGAACTGGTTACAAATCAACGTATTCTCAAAAAACAGACAAAATTAATTAAATGAACGCTGAATTGGCAGTCAAGACTGTTAATCCTTCTTCCACTAATAATAAGCAATGCAAAACTGAACAGGTCACTTAAAACCATTACATGATATTTAAGAACTCTGAAGTCAGACAGACCTAGTTCCATTACTTGAGTAACTTGTGAGCAAGCTACTCAATCTCTTTAAGCCTCAGTTTCCTTATTTATAATATGGGGATAAAAATAGATCAACTCTCATAAAGATATTGTAAAGATTAAGTGAAAGAGAGTAATGTAGTGAGCACCAGATAAATGTTAACTATTAATATATTTTTAAAAATCTCTCAATTTCCTCATTTTTTAAATGAAGGGAGATCATCTTTAAAATCCCACTCACTGGGAAGCAGCCGCATAGCACAGGGAGATCAGCTCGGTGCTTTGTGACCACCTAGAGGGGTGGGGTAGGGAGGGTGGGAGGGAGACGCAAGAGGGAGGAGATATGGGGATATATGTATATGTATAGCTGATTCACTTTGTTATAAAGCAGAAACTAACACACCATTGTAAAGCAATTATACTCCAATAAAGATGTTAAAAAAATCCCACTCACTGTAAACTTTTCAAATACTTAGAGTAGATCATCTTAAAGTTCCCACTAGCTCTAAATTCTGTGATTATACAGTCCTTTAGGGATTCCAATCAGCTACACAGTGAAAAACTGCTCTGGTCTTAAGAGTACATAAACACAAAATTTTTTTCTGATTAAAATGCAATTCATATTCATCATAGAAATTTTAGAAAATATATAAAAGTAAAAACAGGAAAAATAAAAGCATGACCCTCCTTGATTTCAAACTATATCACTATTACAAAGCTATAATATATATGCCGGTATGATACTGGCATAAAAACAGACACATAGATCAGTGGAACAGAACAGAGAGCCCAGAAACAAACCCATACATATATGGTCAATTAATTTACAACAAGGAGTGAAAAAATATACAATGGGGAAATGGTGTTGGGCAAACTGTATAGCCACATGCATTGTAATATTATCTGCCTACAAAAAAGGATTAAATCTTGCCACTTGTGACAACATAGATGGATCCTGAGGGCATTATGCTAAAAGAAATGAGTCAGAGAAAGATAAATACCCTATGATCTCACTTATACGTGGAATCTAAAAAACAACCCGCCCTGCCCCCCACCCCCCAAAATCCCTGAAACCAAGCTCACAGATACAGAGAACAGACTGGTGTTTGCTGGAGGCTGGGGGTGGGCTAAATGGGTAAAGGCGTCAAAATGAGTATGTCATGGGAATATAACATACAACATGGTAAATATAGTTAATAACACTGTATTGCATATTTGAAGGTTGCTAAGAGAGTAGATCTCCAAAGTTCTAATCACAAGGAAAATAAAAACTTTTGCAACTATGTATGGTAACTGATATTAACTTGGCTTATTGTGCTGAACATTTTGCAATAGATACAAATATTGAATCATTATGTTGTACACCTGAAAATAATACAATACATGAATTACAACTCAATTTTAAAAAAAGAAATATTTTTTAAAAATTAGCAATCCCAGCACCCAGGGATAATCATTGTAGAATCATGCTTTTTTCCACTTAATAGTCTAAATATTATGAGCATTTTCTCATATCCTTAAATATTTCTTTGAAAACATGATTTTAAACTGTCTACCTAGCATTCTATTAATATGAACATATCATACTTTAATTTGTCTTACATTATTGGATATTTAGGCTGTTTATAATTTTTTACTATCATAAACAATGCTTTTGTGAACATCTTTATATGTAAATTCTTGTATACAGTTCTTATTATCTCCTTAGGAAAAATTCCTGGAGAATCTAATGGGGTAAACACTGTTAAGGGACTTAATGTAATTGTTGATTATTTTACATCTGGGCTATAATTATTTTTAGTGCTGTTATGGCCAAAACCAAAGAGATATTGTGAGCATAAAGTTCAGGGGCACAGACTTTGAAGTCAGACAAGGCTGGTTTTGAATTCAAACTTTTAACATTTATTATATGACCTTAAGGCAACTCTGTAGATCTTGGTTCTCCCATATATATATAATAGGCACCAACCACTCACCTCATGAGTTGTAAAGTCTGAGATATGTGTAAGATATATAATGGTCATCACATGTATCAGCCACTCAAATGGGCAACATTCTGACTTGTTAAGTCTATACAGTCACATTAAATTATCAAATTTCCTCTAATCAGAGGCTATTAATTATTAGACTCTATTATTTTATGAGTTTCTAAGAAAGAACACTGTCAGTTAAACTCTAACATATTATTATAAGTAACATCTTGATTTCAGAGAAGTTAAAATGTAAAAAATGTATGTCTTAGAATCAATAAAATACAGTATACAAAAGAAAAATAAAATTTAGCTACAATAAAAAACTTATCAAGTATTAACACCTATACTACAATTTTCGATACCAGGCAATGAACACTTTTGCCAAAAATTTTTTAAAATTTACCCTAAGCAAAATTCTAACCAGTAAACCAATTGCCAACAAACAAACACATATGGAGTTGTAAATAGATGCTGCTTCTATCATCCTGTGGATTTACTGTACATCACTTAAATCACCTGAACAGAATCACAGCACGACACAGTTTTAGAGTTTAAAGGGCTCTCAGAGATTATTTCATTTAACATACTTAGAAAATAAGATTTAAAGAATTTAAATGGCTAATTAACATGTTACACTGGTAATTACTGGAGCCAAGATGAGAGCCAAGATGAGAATCCAGGTTTACTGAGTCCTAGTTCAGAGCATTTTTAATTTTTAAACACTAATCAATTTCCAGATTTAACTGAACATTTTTACCTTAAAAATCTGGTTTACGAGAAAAATCTGTATTGATATTCAAATTTAGGCTCACCAAATTCTGCAAATGTCAGTCACTATATGTTTAATGATTATCTACTCTGTAGGGACACTATGATACTCTGAAAGTTTAGGTACTTAGAACATTAGATTTGAGATTTCTGATTAGGAGAACAGGGGCTTGCTTTGTTAGCTATTATATTTCTTTGATTCTAAGATGCACATTTTAATACCTCTGAAAACAAAATTGATGACATTTTATACCTCTGTCATATAGGTGGTAGTTAAGACATAGTCATCAGTACCTACATATGCATGTGCTTGATAATTCTGGTGGCAAGACTATAATTCCTTGATGTTTCATTTAACAACCCCTTGAGTACTATTTGAAATGCAACAGAACTCCAGGTTATTGTCTGAAAATCTTTTCTTAGGACCTACCAGAAAGGTTAAGAAAGTGCTACTGGGACTTCCCTGGTGGCACAATGGTTAAGAATCCGCCTGTCAATGCCAGGGACACGGGTTCAAGCCCTGGTCCAGAAAGATCCCACATGCCGCGGGGCAACTAAGCCATGCACCACAACTACTGAGCCTGCGAGCCACAACTACTGAGCCCACATGCCACAACTACTGAAGCCCACGTGCCTACCCATGCTCTGCAACGAGAAGCCACTGCAATGAGAAGCCCATGCATCACAATGAAGAGTAGCCCCCACTCGCCGCAACTAGAGAAAGCCTGCATGCAGCAACAAAAACCCAACACAGCCAAAAATAATTTTAAAAAAAATTAAAAGAAAGTGCCATTATCAGTGAGTATTACTGAGAAGAAAATCTGGGAGACAACTGTGAAGAAATGCTGTAATTCAGAGGTTCTCAACCTTTCTGGTCTCAGAATCCCTTTATATGCTTAAAAATTGAGGATCCCCAAAAGCTTTAGCTTATGTGGGCTACATCTATAGATATTTGTCATTTTGGAAATTAAATGGAAAATTTTTTTAAATATTTACTTATTCATTCCTTTAAAATAGCTATAATAAACCCATTAGATGTTAACATATTCTAATAAAAATAACTACACTAAAAAACAAAACTGAGAAGAACAGCACTATTTTACATTTTTTGCAAATCAATCTTTAATATCTGCCTTAATTGAAGGCAGCTATATACTCATATCTACTTCTGTATTCAGTCTCTTGAGATATCACAAACCATGTAGCCTCCAGAAAACACCATTGTACACTTGTGACAGAATGAAAGTGCAAAAGGTAAATAAAGTTCTAGTATTGTTATGAAAATAGTTTCAACTTTGGGGACTCTCGGAAAGAGTCTTGGAGAGCCTGAGAGGTCCCCAGATCATACTTTGAGAACCACTGTTGTAACATCAGGCTTTTGATGGCACAGAGGACAATACTATGTGGAAAAACAGGAACACCGACAACTCTATATCACAAAGTGATTCATAAGAGTTAGTCTAAACTCTAACTCTAAATTGATTATACCTTAACCAATTTATTTTGCTAAAAAATTCCTTTTTATGTATACATAAGAGCATTATATGATTAAAAAATCCATGCCTAAATAAGTCTAAAAGAACTCTTTCACTAGGTATAAAATAAAAATTCTATGTGATAAGAAAACCATGTATCATAATTTATTGGCAGTGTTTTTCTTTCTTTGTTGTACATAAAATAATGGTATATCTTATCACTGATGGCACCATAGATTCAATTAAATCCATGCCATATTCCCCACATGGGGAGAAATTTCGATGTTACTGGGATTTTTAACCACAAATAATGATGGGACTAAAATTACCAACTGCAATGCAACTAAAGTATTTGAAGAAAATGCTGTAAATGGTAAATATTTTAATTTGGCATTATACATTTCCAGAATGATATGCTTACAAAATGGAATACTGAAATAGCTTTGACTTATTCTGTAAAATATTTTTATAGGTTAATAACATTTTGATTTGAAAAGTTGACATTCTTTATTCTTCAATCTTGAAATTGGGATTTATTTATAGGCTTAAAATATTATAAACTTTAAATGAAGAGCAGGTTTTTCTAAAATGGGAAATTATACTTCACCTTTAATCATTTGTAAAGTAGTCTATGAATACAAAAAGAAACAACAAAAAAGAATAACTATTTACTACATATATGTATTCATCATTCTAACTCACTTACCTGGACTGTTTTTGCAGAATGATTTGCATGATTTAAGATGGTTCTATCAGCATCTGAATCAGACTCTGTCTGCCTCAGGGAATTACGTTTTTTCTTGGCAAGGTCTGCATCTCTATTGTACGAATATCCAAGTTTAGAAGTGGGAGATAAACTTGGTTTTTTCACAGGTGATTCAGGATCTGATCTGCATTCTAAGGGTCTGGAATTCTCTAATTTTTCTTGCTCCAAGTTACTACTGATGTCTATATCCTGAAGCTTTTGCTCATCGGTCTCCTCACAAATAAAGGGTGGAGACACATCCTTCTTATCACTATTGTATAAGTCACTTAATTCTAAAGTCTCCGTTTTCAATAGTCTCTTCTTGCCTAACAAAACTTGTGTGTGGTTTGAATCTGTACTGTAACATATTCCAGGGTCATCGGATCCTGAAGTCCTTCCAGAGCTCTGCTGGGACTTTTGGGGTTCTGTGTCACTTTTAGTCCTGCGACAGTAAGGGGAGGCTGTGCTTGGACTGAGATGATCATCAGGAGTCTGGTGTTCACTTTCTGACTCTCCAACCCCACTATCATTTACAAATACAGAGTCGTCCTGGGATAGGAAGTCTACCCCTCCGCTGGTAGGCTGCTGCAGCTGAGGCTCCCGTTTCAGATCACTAAGCTCTGCATAGAATTTTTCCTGATCAACAGAACTATTTGTATCTGTTTCATAGTTTCCAACTTTATATGTGCTTTTACTGCTATTTTCTTCTATTTGAACAACATTTAACTCTTGCCCACTGAAATGTGCCCTAATTTGATAGAGATAGGTCATAACAGTCAGTTTGTCAGGAATTGCTAATAAAACCATATCAGAAGGTTCCAATAACCGGGAAATTCCTATGCTGGCAAATCCATCATATGCCTTCAGAGGAAAGAAAAACAGAAGATATATTGAAGAGTTCAGACAATCCATACATTTTAACTTTTTTAAAGAAACTTAAAACATCATCACTTTTTAAAAACAGCAAAATAACAGATGTTAACTAGACTTACTGTGGTGAGCATTTCACAATGTATACAAATATCAAATCATTATGTTGTACACTTGAGACTGAGGTACTGTTATATGGCAATTACACCTCAAAAAAGAGTTAAAAATAAAACACAATTCAGTTACCATTTTAAAAAAACAAGCAAAATTTTAATGGCTTTTTGTTGCTATTGGAGGGTACATTATGTTACTGACATTATGCCACTGACATTATGCCACAGACATTATGCCACATGAACAGAGCAACATTCCAAGTTGGAAATTTGTAAAAGTTTGGTAGATCCAAGAGTAAAACATTTTTATTAGCTAATAACAATTGAAATGTTCTTCTCCAATAAAGAAAACAAGGAAAAATGAGAGTTAAAACAAACAAACAAAAAAACTTAGAATAGACTTTGTGATAAAGAACTAGGGTATAAAGAAATAATAATTCATCTGGAGCTTTATTATTCCTATTAACCCCTCTTTTCAGTGGTCATGTAATTGCAGTGATTTGTGAAGATAAAGTACAGGTAGATATCCCAAAAGAACTAACTCCTAGATTGCCTGGTATAAAATATAAGTAAGTGCTACTTAAGTCTAGAAACATAGAAACATTTTTAAAACGCCCAATTAAGATTGATTTTCATAATGAGAAGAGTGACTTCATTTTCACTTCATCCATTTTGGAAAGAAGGAAATGTTTTGAGTAGTACAACCTAGTTTAGAATGTGAGGCTGCATTGTATAACTTTTGTTAGCCTTTAAATGACTGTGGCACATCAGGTTTTTCTAGTTTTGAAGAATCAAAGCTGTTTCTCAATTTACAATTAATTATTACTATCCTGAACTAACCCTTGAAAACAGCATTGTGTTGCTAGGAAGCATTAAAAATATGGCTAAACATTTAGATATACTCTTGGAAAAACTAAGGACCCTCTAGTTATATTCTTGCTTTGGGATATTAAATGTCTCATCTTTGTAACAACCCAGATATAGGATCACAACTCAAAGTTTTTCTAAAAAGAAAGTTTAGGAAATTATGTAACAATTCAGAAGGAATCAGTCTTTTGCATATACATGTTACAGTGCATTTCTACCTTTGAATTTAATTCTTGTATTCTTCCTGTAGTTTAATAAATGTTATGGAATAAGAAAGAAAATGAAAAATAAATTGTGATATTAAAACCTCTTCAATTTTCACAGCACTATGCTTTATAGTATAGGTACCTCAAAATATTTACTTGAGAGAATGAATGGCTCAGTTGGTGTGCATGTTTGGGCCTGTCTGTTATTTTACATGTTTTAGGAAAATTAAAGTCATTTTCTTCCTCATGAGTCCTGACAACTTGATTGACAGACATCAATTGTAGACCATCAGGAAAAGCACCACAGGCAGTATTCTAAACATTTCCCAATTATCTAAAACACTGACATATTGGTTAAGATCAGATGTCACAGGTAAATACCATTTTTATTCAGCACTTTTTACAGACCTGGGAAAATGATTAGCTTACTTGTGGGGAATCTCCTGCTGGTATTTTGTTTCATGTAGCAATTCATTTTATGCACACTAATTGCACTAAAAGAAATTTAAAAACAAACCAGATTTCTTGTAAGCGAGGTCAAGACTTTATAAAGGAATTTTCCCATAGGTTAACCTCTTCTGCGATAATCAATTACCTACTGTCTTTTTAGCTGCGTGTGGAGAAAAAAGAGGTCTTTAAAAGAAAATAGTCTTATTCATTGCTAGATGTTATTTAATTGGTAAGGAGTCACTGCCAGTTATGTTATGCATCTGCATGGAACTTAAGACACAGGCATTGTTTCTTGTACTGTTTTAAGTCCAATTAAGGGCAGATGGGGTTACCCGGAAGAACTGTGTAAAGCCGGAAATAAGTCTGTAGGTAGCAAATGATACTCAATGTAGATATCAGGTAAGAAGTTGTGGGACTTCCCTGGTAGTCCAGTGGTTAACACTCCATGCTCCCAA
Organism: Aethalodelphis obliquidens; assembly: GCF_003676395.1. Lineage (NCBI taxonomy): Eukaryota > Metazoa > Chordata > Mammalia > Artiodactyla > Delphinidae > Aethalodelphis > Aethalodelphis obliquidens. The sequence continues at coordinate 8,391,996 of NW_020837984.1, read as the reverse complement.
TGCAGGGGCCTAGGTTTGGTCTCTGGTCAGGGAACTAGATTCTGCATGCCGCAACTAAAGATCCCATGTATCTCAATTAAGACCCAGAACAGCCAAATAAATAAATAAATGTTAAAAAAAAAAAAAGAAGTTGCAAAGTGATGAAAAGGAAAGTATAACAACAATTATGTATTGACTTGTGCAATGAATGGGATCATCTAAATTAAAATCCTTTCAAAAAGCTATAATTGGGACTTCCCTGGTGGCGCAGTGGTTAAGAATCCACCTGCCAATGCAGGGGACACAAGTTCGAACCCTGGTCCGGGAAGATTCCACATGCCGCAGAGTAACTAAGCCCATGTGCCACAACTACTGAGCCTGCACTCTAGAGCCCGTGAGCCACAACTACTGAAGCCCATGTACCACAACAACTGAAGTCCGTGTGCCTAGAGCCCAGGCTCTGCAACAAGAGAAGCCACCACAATAAGTCCATGCACCACAACGAAGAGTAGTCACTGCTGGCCACAACTAGAGAAGGCCCGCATGCACCAACGAAGACCCAAGGCAGCCAGAAATAAATAAGTAAATTTATTTAAAAAAAAAAAAAGCTAGGGCTCCCCTGGTGGCACAGTGGTTGAGAGTCCGTCTGCCGATGCAGGGGACATGGGTTCGTGCCCTGGTCCGGGAAGATCCCACATACCGCGGAGCGGCTGGGCCCGTGAGCCATGGCCGCTGTGCCTGCGCGTCCGGAGCCTGTGCTCCACAATGGGAGAGGCCACAACAGTGAGAGGCCCACGTACCGCAAAAAAAAAAAAAAAAAAGCTATAATCATCTGCCCTTTAAGATTTAATTGAGAAAAAATTTTAATGAGATATATTTCTCTTTGTAATAATATGTAAATCCAAGGTATGTTCATCATTATTAAATTTCTGAAGAAAATAATGTAAAGAAGTATAACTTAAGCCCTAATGAGATTCCTCATACTCTTAAAAATATATAGCTAGGTAAAATAAAAAATGTTTGCTTTTCAAAATTTTAAACAGTAACTTGAAAGCTTCACTTTATAAAAAATAATAATGGTTTATTTTATAATGCTCTTGTCTGCATTTAAATTTGCTTATTCAAATGCAAGAAAATGCAGGTAAAGAACTGTCATATCTAAAGATACAGTTGTCTCTTGGTATCCATGGGACTAATTCCAACACCCCCTGCAGATATCAAATCTGGGGATGCTCAAGTCCCTTATGTAAAATGGTAGAATACAGCCAGCCCTCTGTATCTGTGGGTTCCACATCCATGGATACAGAGGGCCAACTGTATAACTTAATTGACGAAAAATAAGGCATTTTGCTTTGACAGACACAGGCTCTTCAAAATCATACAAGAAATAATTCAAGAGAATGCCTTATTTTGAAGCATGATTTCTATAAAGAAAATTATACTGATTTTTAAAGATTATCTTTTTTAATAGCATATTTCAATGAAAAAAACTGACTGCTTTTAAATGTTTTTCTCTGGGGCCAGCATCATGCATTTGCAAAGAAACAAGAATTCTTTAATGGAAATATAAATTTTTGGTTTTAGAGAGCAATAAAAGTAAAAAAAAAGTTGATTTAAATTCTCATCTGTTAATTGAACTTTTATCAAGGTTCCCTTTATAGTCTTTTTCTCACTGGTGGTTTTAACTATTTAAATAAAGTAAATTAAAAACTTTAGCCTAGACTAGAGGTTTTTAATGACTTTGGCCCATGAATTCTTTTGGCAATGAACCCCTTCTCAGAATAATGTTATGATATGTATAAAATACACATGATTACTCTTTTGACAAAATTCAGCACACAGTTTTGATAAAAACTCTCCAGAAAGTGTGCATAGAGGGAACCTACCTCAACATAATAAAGGCAATATATGACAAACCTACACCTAACATCATACTCAATGGTGAAAAGCTGAAAGCATGTCCTCTAAGATCAGGAACAAGACAAGGAGGTCCACTCTTGCCACTTTTATTCAACATAGTTTTGGAAGTCCTAGCTACAGCAATCAGAGAAGAAAAATAAATAAAAGGAATCCAAATTGGAAAAGAAGAAGTTAAACTGTCATTGTTTGCAGATGACATGATACCGTACACAGAAGATCCTAAAGATGCCACCAGAAAACTACTAGAGCTCATCAATGAATATGGTAAAGTTGCAGGTTACAAAATTAATACACAGAAATCTGTTGCATTTCTATACACTAACAACAAAAGATCAGAAAGAGAAATTCAAGAAACAATCCCATTTACCATCCCATCAAAAAGAATAAATTACCTAGGAATAAACCTACCTAAGGAGACAAGAGACCTGTACTCTGAAAACTGTAAGACTCTGATGAAAGAAATCGAAGAAGGCACTAACAGATGGAAAGATATACCATGTTCATGGATTGGAAGAATCAATATTGTCAAAATGACTATACTACCCAAGGCAATCTACAGATTCAATGCAATCCTTAACAAATTACCAATGGCATTTTCCACAGAACTAGAACAGAAAATCTTAAACTTTGTATGGAGACACAAAAGACCCCAAATAGTCAAAGCAATATTGAGAAAGAAAAACGGAGCTGGAGGAGTCAGGCTGACTTCAGACTATACTACAAAGCTACAGTCATCAAAACAGTATGGTACTGGCACAAAAAAAGAAATATAGATAAGTGGAACAGGACAGAAAGCCCAGAAATAAACCCACGCACCTATGGTCAATTAATCTACGACAAATGAGGCAAGACTACACAAGGTGGAAAGACAGTCTCTTCAACAAATAGTGCTGGGAAAATTGGACAGCTACATGTAAAAAATTGAAATTAAATCATTCTTTAACACCATACACAAAAATAAGCTCAAAATGGATTAAAGACCTAGATGTGAGACTGGACACTATAAATCTCCTAGAGGAACACATACGCAGAACACTCTCTAACATAAATCGCATCAATATCTTTTTCGATCTGTCTCCCAGAATAATGGAAATAAAAACAAACATAAACAAATGGGACCTAATTAAACACAAAGCTTTTGCACAGCAAAGGAAACCATAAACAAAATGAAAAGACAACCCACAAATTAGGAGAAAATATTTGCAAATGATGTGACCAACAAGTCTCCAAAATTGAAAAACAGCCCATGAGGCTTCATATTATCAAAACAAACAACCCAATCAAAAAATGGGCAGAAGACATAAATAGACATTTCACCAAAGAAGACATGCAGATGGCCCAGAGGCACATGAAAAGATGTTCAACATTGCTAATTATTAGAGAAATGCAAATCAAAACTACAATGAGATATCACCTCACACCAGTCAAAACGGCTATCATCAAAAAATCCACAAATGATAAAATCTGGAGAGGGTGTGGAGAGAAGGGAACCCTCCTACACTGCTGGTGGGAATGTAAATTGGTACAGCCACTATGGAGAACAGTATGGAAGTTCCTTAAAAAACTAAAAATAGAGCTACCATATGACCCTGCAATCCCACTCCTGGGCATATATCCAGAGAAAAACATGGTCCGAAAGAATACATGCACCCCAGTGTTCATTGTAGCACTGTTTACAATAGCTGAGACATGGAAGCAACCTTTATCTATTCCATCGACAAAGGAATGGATAAAGAAGATGTGGTATATATATACAATGGAATATTACTGAGCCATTAAAAAGAATGAAATAATGCCATTTGCAGCAACATGGATGGACCTAGAGATTGTCATACTGAGTGAAGTAAGTCAGACAGAGAAAGAGAAATATCATATGATATCCCTTATATGGGAATCTAAAAAGAAATGATACAAATGAACTTATTTACAAAACGGAAACAGACTCACAGACTTAGAGAATGAATTTATGGTTACCAGGGGGGAAGGATGAGGGAAAGGGATAGTTAGGGAGTTGGGGAACAACATGTACACACTGCTATATTTAAAATGGATAACCAACAAGGACCTATTGTATAGTACAGGGAACTCTGCTCAATGTTATGTGGCAGCCTGGATGGGAGGGGAGTTTGGGGGAGAACGGATACATGTGTACGTATGGTTGAGCCCCTCTGCTGTGCACCTGAAACTATCACAACATTGTTAATCGGCTATACTCCAATATAAAATAAAAAGTTAAAAAAATACATATGGTGCTTCCCTGGTGGCGCAGTGGTTGAGAGTCCACCTGCCGATGCAGGGGACACAGGTTCATGCCCTGGTCCAGGAACATCCCACATGCTGTGGAGCGGCTGGGCCCGTGAGCCATGGCCGCTGAGCCTGCGTGTCCGGAGCCTGTGCTCCGCAGCAGGAGAGGCCACAACAGTGAGAGGCCCACATACCGAAAAAAAACAACAAAAAAACAAAAAAAACCCCATATGATTACAAAAGAAACCAATTATTGAAAAATAAGTATTTGAAAATATTAGGAAAATGGAATTTGAGAAACAAATGTGCTTCTTATGGATGTACAAACTGCTACAATTATGAAGAAGTGATGAGCTTAAAAGGTAGCTGTAGATATTTGCAACTGTAAAGTGATATGAAAATATCTGAGATTCTAAAGGTGAAAAAGTCTCAGGCATGGCTAATACTACAGTGGTTTGTTGTTTAAATTGATAATTGAAGAAAATGCTAAATTTCAGTTAAAGAAATGAAAATAATTTTTTTTTTTCCCTAGCCATGATCAAGGATCCCCTGAACTCTATCCATAGCTCCCAGGTTAAGAACTCTTGCTCTAAGACAACATTTTTCAGTTGAAGAATTCAATTCAGCAGGAAAAAAAGCATTAAATGAGTACCTGCTGTATGCTGAGATAGGTGCTTCCTCCTTTTTTATGTTGTGGTGCACACAGAAAATTGTAATATCGTGCTGCATTTTGGGATACATAGTTAAGTCAGCCTGCAGCCACAGTCAGCTGGCCCAGAGGGCTCTAGCAACTCAGGCCTGTGCAGCTACCCTGAGGGCTGAAGGATCAGTATCTTCCCCACATCAATTGGGAAGCTCTGACCTCAGTACATTAATTAATTATGTGGAAAAAACTGCACAGTTTACCAGAAAAAGGGGGAAAAAATGGGGAAAGAAAGAAAAAAAAAAAAGAACCAATGCTCAATCTTTTTGCCTCTGGGAACATATGGATTTTTTTTTTTGCATACCCATCAGGCTCCTGCTTTCATCCCCTCCCAACAGGTTTTTCTAAACTCATGGCACAACAGTTTGGATTGCACTTTTTAAAAGCTAAATCTTGCTAAGAACTAAATAAAAGCAACATGCTTTAACAAACATTTAACAGTTTATGAAGTTCATACATATTATTATAATCTGATGCCAGTCTGGCACTTGTGATTTTTAAAGGCCATGACAAACTAGAGTAAACCATGCATCCTACTGGAACTTCAGGAAACAGACTACCTTCTGTGAGCTATAGTTAGGACCTCACAAAACAATCTCACTTTCCCCAAATTAATAAAAGCCTGCAGAGAAGCCAAAATTGACAGGAAACAGATTACCTTCTGTGAGCTATAGTTAGGACCTCACAAAACCACCTCACTTTCCCCAAATTAATAAATGCCTGAGGAGAAGCCAAAATTGACACTATGTATTTTTTTTCTTTGGCAATTCTTACCTTTTTGTTGTTCTCTTTAATGTCTTGAGGATTCAGAGACTTGTAGTCACTGAGGGAGAAAATGGCACAGTAGGTACATACAGTAATTGATAAAAACAGCTGTTTTTAAAACAAACTGAATCTTAAAATTTGACATTCAATAATACCAAAGAGTAACTAGCAATTTCACAGCAATTCTATCAACAAAACTAATAGTGTGGAAAATTAAGGAAATAAATAAATTATTAAATAATTAATAAATAACAGTGATTACAAGTTCCAATGCCTGAAGCTTTCCATCTAAAAGAGAAGTTAAGGTAGGGGACCAGAGACTAGCCTGGACAACCAAATTCACCATGAGGTAACCCCTTGTTGTCAATGTATAAAGAGATACAGGCTTATCTGTCTCATCTCATTTTAACACTAACACAATTTTCATAATAATTTGAAGTCAGTTTTTTGTACGAGATTAAGGAAAAAAATATGCTCTTTTAAAACAGAAAAGATTGTTTTTAGGCATCAAGAAGGAACGACTTTTCTTTCTGGGATATATTTCTTCTCCCAAAAAGCAAGAGTATGGGTGATAAAAAAAAAAAATCAAGTATTTCAGGACATGTGCTAAGAAATTATTTTATGGTTTGTTTCTTTTTTTTTATAAAACTTTATTATTTACAAAATATTTATAGGAATGGAAAGTGTTTCTACTTACATTAAATCTGGTCTAAAGTGGTGTAATATTGCACAAAAAGATAAACCATTTCTCCACGATGTAGTAAAATTGGTGATTTTCACTCCCCGGTAATTTTTTGTAACTTCTTTGCACCATACAAGCAATGACTGACTAGCATTTGGCTTTCGTCCCAAAACAGGACTTGGTATAGGACTCGGCTAAAAAAAATGAAAAGAGGAAAACATTAAAATAATTTAATGGAAGATGAAAATTAACATTAATTGACCTAACTGGATCACTTGAACACTTTGATGTCAGTTTAGGTACTTCAAAACTGTCACTTCAAGACAACTGTAACCTCTAAGAAAGGAGACATGAATCTTAAGTTATTATCTTCAGTTTAAGCCTATGGCGTCTGCTTGACAAAGATATACATATGCAAGATTTTAATGTTATACATAAGAACAGGCCAAGAGCTACATTAATGGAAACATTAAAGTATTTAAATACTTAAGGTTGAATATCTATATAACTCTCACCTACTAAAAAAATCTTCCCCAAATGCAATCATGTACAAATATAGTTTCTTTTTGAGTATATTAAAAAGAATGTCTTTTGAAGTCTAACTGTAGCACAAATTGTTAGTAGTGAAGAGGTCAAAATAATAGTTTTTAAAAATACAGTAATTGGGAATTCCCTGGTGGTCCCGTGGTTAGGACTCGGTGCTTTCATTGCAGGGGCCCAGGTTCATTCCCTGGTTGGGGAACTAAGATCCCGCAGGCCGCGAGGTGCGACCAAAAAATATATATACATACAGTAATCATACACATTTTAGTGCAATGATAACCATATTCAAACATACTTCTTATATAAATTTAATTCTGGCAAAACAGATTTAGTTATTAGCGACAGTCAGGTGTTGGTAGTAATAGCACACATCAGTATATAATTTGGATTTGCTCCAAATATCTTCTAATTATTGATGGCTACTTTTGGACATTATTAGGTTAGCTAGGTGTGTGGGTGTAGGGGGATGTGTGTTTTAAATCTAAAGCATTTACTTGATTTTTCCCCTTGTTCATATACTTAAAACAACGATAACAACAAAACAAAGACTCATAATAAGATTTTTATCCTAAACTTTTGTTATTCTTAAAACCATGTCATTTTCTTTTACTGAATAACAATCACATTTTGTGATGATAACTTTAGAGGTTGATATAATTGAAAACTATAAAAAAAACGACTAAAAGTTTCTAGACTTTAAATATTGCTATCAATTAAGAGTGCTGGCTATAGACATAAATAGAAGCCCTCTAAAATAAGGTGAAAGGAGAACAATTATTTACCCCTAATATCATTTGAGTTTAACAAGCAAACCATTCTTGCCACACAGCTTACTTAAGAAAGACCAATGATGCCCCCATTTGACAAAAGGATGTTAGTGCCAAACAATTTAAATCAACCCCACATAATTATGATTTATGTATTCACTGCTCCTGTGGGAAGACAAGTAAGAAACACCAAGAATGTAATTTCTTACTTTTTATTAACTGTCTGATTAACAAATTGTTATATAAACAACGATGAATCTAGCAAAGCGTTGTTCTTTAAATGATCACCTATACAAAGTCAATGCTGAAAAATTTCCAGGTCATAAAAAATCAGCAAATTTGGGTTAGTTCTACTTAATATGAACAAGTAGATAAAAAATAGAATCCCCAATATAGGAGGATATTTACCTTAGAATAAATGATAGCTTTTTTTTAACATCTTTATTGGAGTATAATTGCTTTACAATGGTGTGTTAGTTTCCGTTTTATAACAAAGTGAATCAGTTATACATATACACATATCCCCATATCTCTTCCCTCTTGCGTCTCCCTCCCTCCCACCCTCCCTATTCCACCCCTCTAGGGTGGGATCACCCTAGATCAGCACCGAGCTGATCTCCCTGTGCTATGCAGCTGCTTCTCACTAGCTACCTGTTTTACGTTTGGTAGTGTATATATGTCCATGCCACTGTCTCACTTTGTCCCAGCTTACCCTTCCCCCTCCCCATATCCTCAAGTTCATTCTCCAGTAGGTCTGCGTCTTTGATCCCGTCTTGCCCCTATGTTCTTCACGACCATTTTTTTTTGTTTTTTAGATTTAGATTTTTAGATATATGTGTTAGCATATGGTATTTGTTTTTCTCTTTCTGACTTACTTCACTCTGTATGACAGACTCTAGGTCCATCCACCTCACTACAAATAACTCAATTTCATTTCTTTTTATGGCTGAGTAATAGTCCATTGTATGTATGTGCCACATCTTTATCCATTCATCTGTTGATGGATGCTTAGGTTGCTTCCATGTCCTGGCTATTGTAAATAGAGCTGCAATGAACATTGGGGTGCATGCGTCTTTTTGAATTATGGTTTTCTCAAGGTATATGCCCAGTAATGGGATTGCTGGGTCGTATGGTAGTTCTATTTTGTTTTTTAAGGAACCTCCATACTGTTCTCCATAGTGGCTGTATCAATTTACATTCCCACTAACAGTGCAAGAGGGTTCCCTTTTCTCCACACCCTCCCCAGCATTTATTTTTGTAGATTTTTTGATGATGGCCATTCTGACTGGTGTGAGGTGATACCTCATTGCAGTTTTGATTTGCATTTCTCTAATTATTAGTGATGTTGAGCATTCTTTCATGTGTTTGTTGGCAATCTGCATGTCTTCTTTGGAGAAATGTCTATTTAGGTCTTCTGCCCATTTTTGGATTGGGTTGTTTGTTTTTTTGATATTGAGCTGCATGAGCTGCTTATAAATCTTGGAGATTAATCCTCTGTCAGTTGCTTCATTTGCAAATATTTTCTCCCATTCTGAGGGTTGTCTTTTTGTCTTGTTTGTTTCCTTTGCTGTGCAAGCTTCTGAGTTTCATTAGGTCCCATTTGTTTATTTTTGTTTTTATTTCCATTTCTCTAGGAGGTGGGTCAAAAACGATCTTGCTATGATTTATGTCATAGAGTGTTCTGCCTATGTCTTCCTCTAAGAGTTTGATAGTGTCTGGCCTTACATTTAGGTCTTTAATCCATTTTGAGTTTATTTTTGTGTATGGTGTTAGGGATTGTTCTAATTTCCTTCTTTCACATGTAGCAGTCCAGTTTTCCCAGCACGACTTATTGAAGAGGCTGTCTTTTCTCCACTGTATATTCTTGCCTCCTTTATCAAAGATAAGGTGACCATATGTGCGTGGGTTTATCTCTGGACTTTCTATCCTGTTCCATTGATCTATATTTCTGTTTTTGTGCCAGTACCATACTGTCTTGATTACTGTAGCTTTGTAGTATAGTCTGAAGTCAGGGAACCTGATTCCTTCAGCTCTGTTTTTCTTTCTCAAGATTGCTTTGGCTATTCGGGGTCTTCTGTGTTTCCACACAAATTGCAAAATTTTTTGTTCTAGTTCTGTGAAATGTGATAGGTCTTTTAACTATCAATCTAGCATGTATTAAAATGCCCCCCCCCCCGCCCCCGGCCCTGCACTGTAAGGCATGTGGGACTTCCCCAGCCAGGGATGGAACCCACACCCCCTGCAGTGGAAGCATGGAGTCTTAACCACTGAACCACCGGGGAAGTCCTAAAATGAACTATTAAATATGTAAAAGTGACTTTTCATAAAGGCAATATTTTAAATAATGGAAAATCTTTTAAAAAATGTGTTTGTGACTAGTTCATTGATTCTCTGGCTCGTCCACAGAGCATTCTTCACTGCAGTTCCAGATTAAGTGAGTAGAGGGATTTGAAAGTCACAGTGAAAAGTCACTTTTAGGTAAAAAGATATTTTCAAATCCCTCTAGCCAAGGATTCAATGAACTAGGCACAAACACATTTATTTAAAAGATTGCCTTTATTAAAATGTTTTTCTATATCAAATTATACTATTAAGGCATTAATTTCAAGCACGTGTAGCATGTACACAGGCCCGATAATCTGCAACTATCGTTATACCGATTAATTCTAATCATCAATAGCATGTACATAAGTAAAGTACAAATGCCATTGTCACCATGCTGTAATCTAGAGTGGCTTTCTGTACTTAAAAATTGAGAAAAACCTACCATGTCATTATGATTATATTCTTGTTTCTAAGAAGGCTCAATATGAAAAGGCTAGAAGAACTAAAGTAAACTGGATTTATCCCAACACAAAACCCTTGTATTAAAACATGTCACAGGGATGCTTACTGCACTGCCAGGAAAAAGAAGTCATATGTAATGGAAGAAACTGATGAAATTATAAGCCCTATAAATGGTCATGTTGGTTGCAGACAAAGAAAACTGAAGTAGAGCCACTGTTTGATGAATCATCCACTTCAGAAGTGCTGAGCTTTCATCTGATATTTTGCAGAGGGTAAGAAAGAAATAGTTATATCATTTCAAAACCTTCAGGATATAAATGGATGAAACTGCTTGTTTCTTGCTACAAACGGCTCCTGCTTTCGTATGTGGCAGCTTCCTTCACTTCCCTATGTCTCAGCTTCCTCATCTATGAAATGAGGGATTGTAATGATACTTGTCTCACAGTGCTGTTATAGTAACAAGATCTGCATTCCTTGCCTTCCACCCATTATGCTCATTACCACTCTCTCCCTTGATCACTTTGAACCAAACTGACTTCTTTGCTGTTCCTTGGATACCCCAGATGGGGTCCCACCTTAGTGCCTTTACACAGATTGTTCCAGTTGTACGATTAACTCCAATACAACCATCTCTATCAGGCCTATTTTGACCACCCCATCTAATAATGCAACCCATCTCTATTGCCCAATCCCAAACCAGCACTCCTGACCTTCCCTTCCCTTACTCTGATGTTTCCATAGTATTTATAATCTTCTTATGGTCCATATACTTTATTTTGGTCATTACCAAAATGTACTTATTGGCTATGTTTATTGCTTATTACCTGTCCAACCTCAGTAAATAAAAGGGCTATGAGGGCAGGGATTTTAATTCGTTTTGTTTTTATTAACCTATCCCAGAACAGTTCCTGGCATATAGTAGGTACTCAGTAAATACTGTTAAATGAATAAATGCATGCAAAACATTTAGCACAAAGTACAGCACATAGTAACCATTTGGTGAATGTTAACTGCAATTATTATTACTACCACTGATACATTATCAGCACTTGAATTCCTATTTTTGAGGGTCTTTTGGAAATTTGAATCGCCATGAATTTCTTCAAGACACTGGAAAATTTTTTTGCAAACCAAGGTTTAACTCAGCGTTCCCCAACCTTTTTGGCATCAGGGACTGGTTTCCTGGAAGACAATTTCTCCGCTGACAGGGTGGGGGTAGGAGAGATGGTTCGGGAGGTAATGCGAGTGATGGGGAACAGCAGACGAAGCCTTGCTCGCCTTGCTCGCTCACCGGCCGCTCACCTCCTGCTGTGCAGCCCGGGCTCCTAACAGGCCACAGACCGTTATCGGTTGGGGACCCCTGCTTTAACTAGAAGATTATCTTGATACTCTATGTGCAAAATGGGGTACTCGGAATTTTTGGCAATCTTTTTTTTATGGGTTTGGTAAAAGAAAGAAACTCTGAATGACTTTGTAATTTATTGTTTTCCGAAGAAAGAAAGACACCAAAATCTTGCCATTAAGGGTAGAAACAAATTTCAAATGTTGGAACAACTATTTAAAAGTTCTTTCTTGTATTTTTGCAACGGCTGGATGTATGAGAAAGCATCTCTACTTAACATGTTGGGAAAGTAAAGCACAGCTATTACAGTTGTCTTTTTTATGCACTGAGAGAGGAAATATCTAAAAGCCATTCTAATTATAACTTTAGGATCAGAATAATCAGAGTCTGTTTAATTAGGTGATCCAGTTTGCTCTCAGTCAAGGCACTGTGTGGATGAAATTGCACAATCTCAGCTTAACTGAGAACTACAGTTAGATGTCAACCAACATGATTATTAAGGCAGTTTAAAGTGGTGAGAGTAGAGAGGATCTAGGACTTGAGACCACAGTATGACTTGACAGTTCTAGACTCTAATATAGATAATATTAAAATACTATTTCTGTTAACATAGCATACTACATGCAGTATTAAAGACAGTAAGGCCACCAATTATTCTTGCTAACAACAGCAACAGGAGCTCTTTCAGGAAACCTAGTCAAATAACTTGTTACAAAGTTTCCTAAGTTTCAACAGTTGTAAGAAATTTCAATTCCACTTTCTTCTACTCTACTCCTCTGACTACAGTTGCTTTCTCTTTGGCTGTCTCCCCTTCTTCCACTGATACAAGCATATATTCCTCTAGGTATTGCTCTAAATAGTTTTCTCTCTCCACACTTTGAATTGATTCACTCCCAGGATTCCAACTATCACTTCCATGCAGATGATTCCCAAATATACATTTATAGTTCAAAACTATCTCAAGTTGACATTTCCAGCTGGCTGTCCTTCCTGCCACATAAAATTCAGACTCAATATGTCCCAAACCATAATTATACTTTTTCCTTATAACCTGCTTCATTTTTATTATGTTTGCAAATGATATTGCAATTATATTGTCCCAATCATCTAGACTCTCTCAGAATCAACTTTGAACTCTCTTCCTTCACCTATCATCCTTTACTAGTTAATTCACAGGCAATTTTGATTTTATTGTTGTAAAGTTTTTGCAATTTATCTTCTTTTGCCTAGGCTATTGCAAAATCTTCCAAATAGGTTTTCCTTCTTCCAATTCTCTTATTTGACCCATTGCCATAGCAACAATCTTAAAGTGCAGATCAAAGTCTCTAAAGGCTCTCAAGAACATACAAAATGATGTCAAAATACTGAGCATTGAACATCAAAGCTTTTTCAATGTTTCTATTCTCTAGATGACTCATTATTCTCTAAAATCACTATGGTTTCCTGCCAGCTCCCAGCTCCCCCACTTCCAGTCTTTGATCTTACAGACTGTCACCCAACTTGGAATATCTTCTGTCCCAAGTACAGCTGCTACAATTCCACTCTACCTTCAAGGTTAAGTTCAGCTGTCATCTCCCACGTGAACTCTCTTTCCAACTCCTAGTCAGTAGAAGCACTTTTCAATTTTCCTTTGACTCTTTATGTCTCTCTTATAACATTTTTACTACAATATATTCAATTCTTCTTTCTACAAAAAGACTAACTTTTCATTAATTCTTAAAGTATATTCTGAGCACCTACTACTTCCCACATACAATGTTAAAATCTTTACATGGATTAGCTCATTTAATCTTACAACTCCTCTGAGATAGTTGTTATTCCCAATTTCAGTTGAGGAAACTGACATTATACACCTAGAAGTGGAGGAGTTAGAATCTATACCAAGGTGTTCCCATTCCAGAGCCTGTTCTCTTAAACAACATGCATTTTACACTTTGAGATAATGTAGTTTTAGGACCTCAGTAAAACCTGTAAGTTTTTTTGAGACTAGTGATTGCTTCGGTCAACTTATCTTTTTCAGAACTTAGATCACTGCCCCAGTGTATATTAAATTAATTGATTTTTAAAAAGGCAATCTAACCACTTTAAAACCTAGGAGTATTCTATTAGTAAAATCCTTTGCGCAATCTGTTGTATCTTAGATTATTGGTTGGAACTAGAACTAGAACTAAGTACAGAGCAATGAGATACACACTACCATTGCTAAAGCTGCAGGACGTTTTGGTCTCCCTACTACTGATTCTGGGTAGTCTTCTCCCAACCACAAATTATTGCAAATGGTTGAGGGAACTTTGGATAAATTTAACATTTGGTGAGCCCCAAACAACAGCAGTGGTGAAAACAAGAATATTTGTATCAGTACTGTTCCTATCCTTTTTCAAAGTGTTTTCATTTAAGTAATTTCAATGTATTCTCAGAGAAAAACTGAAAGTTAGGCTTTGTTATTCTACTACTAGACAATCAGAAAGATTATTCTGTAATAAAGTCATATTGGGAGGAACTTCTGTTTACATTAAAGGAGGACTAACATCTGAACACATTTTTAAAAAGCTGAACAAAGTATTTTTTAGGGGACTTCCCTGGTGGTCCAGTGGTTAAGAATCTGTCTTGCAAAGCAGGGGACGATGGTTGGATCCTTTGTCAGGGAACTAAGATCCCACATGCCGCGGGGCAACTAAGCCCGCGTACCGCAACTACAGAGCCCACACACTACAACTAGAGAGAAGCCCGCACACCGCAACGAAGAGCCCGCCCGCACGAAAAATCCCACGTGCCGCAACTAAGACCAAATAAATAAATAACAATTTTAAAAAGTACTTTTTAGACAACCTTCTAAGAAATGTCCAAGTCTAGACCTGGACAGACTAGAAAACCATAGTGAGCGAAACTCTCAGTTCTCCTTTCTTAATGGTTGATCTGGAAGAGTGAGTTAAGAGACAGAGCTACACTTTTGGTAGACTTCCAAACAGCAATATGATCCCCTCTACCCTCAAAAGTAGAAAAAATAAAATAATAAAGAGCACAAAAACATATTGTACAACACAGGGAATATAGCCAATATTTTATAACAACTATAAATGAAACATAACCTTTAAAAATTGTAAATCACTTTGTTGTACACCTAAAACTTATATAATATTGTACAGCAACTAACCACAATAAAAAAAGATGAAAGCAAAAAATAATGAAATAGAAGGTAAACATACAATAAAAACGATCAACAAAACCAAAAGTTGCTTCTTTGAAAAGACAAAATTGTTTAAAATTATAGTGTGACTGATCAAGAAAAAAAGAGGGAAGCAAATTCCTAGAAAAGTATAGCCAGAAGAAATAAAAATCCTGGAGAGTTCTATCACTATTAAAGAAACTGAATTTGTAATTAAATACCTTCCTATAAAAAATTCTTTGACTTAAGTGATAAATTCCACCAAACATTCAAGGAAGAAATATCTCCAACATTACACAAATTCTTCCAGAGAGTAAGAAAAATGAGTTTAATTTCCCACCTCATTTCATGATCCAAGCGAATCTTTTTTTTCCTCATGATACTTTAAAAAAAAATTTATTGAACTATAGTTGATTTACAATGTTGTATTAATTTCTGCTGTACAGCAAAATGACTCAGTCATACATATATATATATATATATATATATATATATATTCTTTTTCATATTCTTCCCCATTTTGGTTTATCACAGGATACTGAATACAGTTCCCTGTGCTACACAGTAGGATCTTGTTGTTTGTCCATCCTATATATACTAGTTTGCATCTGCAAATCCCAAACTCCCCTACCACCGTCCCCCACACCCACTTGATAACCACAAGTCTGTTCTCTATGTTGTTGAGTCTTTGTTTCGTAGATATATTCATTTGTGTCATATTTTAGATTCCACATATAAGTGATATCATATGGTATTTGTCTTTCTCTTTCTGACTTACTTCTGTCAGTATGATAATCTCTAGGTCCATCCATGTTGCTGCAAATGGCATGATTTCATTCTTTTTTTTTTTTTTTTTTGTGGTACGTGGGCCTCTCACTGTTGTGGCCTCTCCTGTTGCGGAGCACAGGTTCTGGACGTGCAGGCTCAGCGGCCATGGCTCACGGGCCCAGCTGCTCCGCGGCACGTGGGATCTTCCCGGACCGGGGCACGAACCCGTGTCCCCTGCGTCGGCAGGCAGACTCTCAACCACTGCACCACCAGGGAATCCCGATTTCATTCTTTTTTATGGCTAAGTACATACACATACACACACACCCCATATCTTCTTTACCCATTCATCTATTGATGGACATTTAGATTGTTTCCATGTCTTGGCTATTGTAAATAATGCTGCAATGAAAACAAGGGTGCATGTATCTTTTCAAATTATAGTTTTTTCTGGGTATATGCCCAAGAGTGGATCCCTATCAAATTACCCATGACATTTTTAAAAGAACTATAACAAATAATCCTAAAATAGAACAAAGCAGGAGGCATAACCCTCCCAGACTTCAGACAATACTACAAAGCTACAGTAATCAAAACAATGTGGTACTGGCACAAAAACAGACATATGGATCAATGGAACAGAATAGAGAGCCCAGAAATAAACCCACACACCTATGGTCAATTAACGTGTGACAAAGGAGGCAAGAATCTATAATGCGGAAAAGACAGTCTCTTCAGCAAGTGGTGCTGGGAAAGTTGGACAGCCGCATGTAAACCAATGAAGTTAGAAAACACCCTTACACCATTCAAAAGTAAACTCAAAATGGCTTAAAGACTTAAATATAAGACATGACACCATAAAACCCCTAAAAGAGAACACAGGCAAAACATTCTCTGACATAAATCATACCAATGTTTTCTTAGGTCAGTCTCCCAAGGCAACATAAATAAAAGCAAAAATAAACAAGTGGAACCTAATTAAACTTACAAGCTTCTGTACAGCAAAGGAAACCATAAACAAAATGAAAAGGCAACCTAAGGACTGGAAGAAAATATTTACAAATGATGCAACTGACAAGGGCATCAAAACATACAAACAGCTCATACAACTCAATAACCAAAAAACAAACAACCCAATAGAAAAATGCGCAGAAGACCTAAATAGACATTTCTCCAAAGAAGACATACACATGGCCAATAGGCACATAAAAATATGTTCATCATTGCTAATTATTAGAGAAATGCAAATCAAAATCAAGCAAATCTTGAAACCAAAATTCAATAGGATAACACAAAATTACAAAAAAAGTCATGGGGCTTCCCTGGTGGCACAGTGGTTGAAAGTCCGCCTGCCAATGCAGGGGACACGGGTTTGTGCCCCGGTCTGGGATGATCCCACATGCCGCGGAGCGGCTAGGCCCGTGAGCCATGGCCGCTGAGCCTGCACGTCTGGAGCCTGTGCTCCACAATGGGAGAGGCCACAACAGTGAGAGGCCCGCGTACCACAATAAAAAAAAAAAAAAAAAAAGTTATGAATATAGATACAAAAGTCTTAATGAAATGTTAGCACATTGAATCTAGCAATTTATAAACTGAACAAACTGGACTTACCACAGGAATGTACATTTTACTTAACATTAGCAAATCTATTGAGTTAACTTGCCAAATTAACAGATTATAGGGAAAATATATAGATACAACCATCTAAATAGACGCAGAAAAGTATTTAATAAAATTTTATGTCCATTTCTAACCTATAAAGTAACCTTAGCAAACTAGTAGTAATAGAAAATTCCTTAACTTGTATAAAGCCTACAGCAAATATCACAATGGTAAAATAGTCAACGTTTTCCCTTCAAGATTGAGAATCTATCACCACTTTTATTCAACAATGTATTGAATGTTCTTGCTATTACATTAAGGCCAGAAAAATATATAATGATATAAATATTAGAAAAGAAACAAAAGTAAAACTGATTATTTACATATAATGTAATTATGTAGAAAATCCAAAGAAATCTACAGGTAATTCATTAGAATGAATAAGGGAATTTTAAAAGGTTGCGGGATACAAAAAACAATGTATTACAAAACCAACTGCATTCCTATACACCAACAAAAGCAGTTAGAAATTAAAAATTTTAAGATATTTTATGTCATTCATAGTGACATAAAAATAAAGTACTAAGAAATAAATCTATAAATAATGGATATGACTGCTATAAGAAACCTATCAAACTTTATTATGAGAAAATAAAGGAGACCTAAAGAGATGGAGAAATATACAATATTCATGGATTAGAATATTCAATTTTGTAAAGACACCAATTTTTTTTTTTTTTTTTTTGCGGTACGCGGGCCTCTCACTGTTGTGGCCTCTCCTGTTGCGGAGCACAGGCTCCGGACGCGCAGGCCCAGCGGCCACGGCTCACGGGCCCAGCTGCTCCGCGGCATGTGAGAGCTTCCCGGACTGGGGCACAAATCCACGTCCCCTGCGTTGGCAGGCAGACTCTCAACCACTGCGCCACCAGGGAAGCCCCATCTTAAGCATTTTTAAGTGTACACTTCAGTGTTCTTTTTTTTTTTTTGAAATTAATTTATTTATTATTTATTTTTGGCTGTGTTGGGTCTTTGTTGCTGCACACGGGCTTTCTCTAGTTGCGGCGAGCGGGGGCTACTCTTCGTTGTGGTGCACGGGCTTCTCATTGCAGTGGCTTCTCTTATTGCAGAGCACAGGCTCTAGGTGAGCAGGCTCAGTAGTTGTGGCGCACGGGCTTAGCTGCTCCGGGGCATGTGGGATCTTCCTGGACCAGGGCTGGAACCCATGTCCCCTGCCTGGGCAGGCAGATTCTTAACCTCTGTGCCACCAGGGAAGTCCCCAGTGTTCTTAAGTACATTCTTATTGTGCAACAATCACCATCATCCATCTCCAGAACATTTTTCACCTTACAGAACTGATACTCTATATCCATTGAACAGTAATTCCCCATTTCGCCTTTTCCACAGCCCTTGGCAACCACCATTCTACTTTCTGTCTCTATGATTTTGACTACTCTAGGTACCTCAAATAAGTGGAATCATATATATCTGTCTTTTTGTGACTGGCTTATTTCACTTAGTGTAATGTTCTCAAGGTTCATTCATGCTGTAGCATACGTCAGAATTTCCTTCCTTTTTGAGGCTAAATAATATTTTATTATATGTATATACCACATTTTGTTTATCCATTCATCAATAGACACATGGGTTGCTTTCAGATTTTGGCTGTTGTGAATAATGCTGCTATGAATATGGGTGTACAAATATCTTGGGACCCTGCTTTCAATTCTTCTGGGTATACACCCAGAAGAGAAATTAGTGGATCATATAATTCTATTTAAAAATTTCTTGAGGAACTTCTACAGTGTTTTCCATTGTTGCTGCACCATTTTACATTCCCACCAACAGCACACAAGGGTCCCAATTTCTCCACATCCTCGCCAACACTTGCTATTTTCTGGGGTTCTTCTGGGTTGTTTTTGGTTTTGATAACAGTCATCCTAATGGGTGTGAAGTGGTATCTCATTGTGGTTTTGATTTGCACTTCTCTAAAGATTATGGATGTTGAGCATTTTTTTCATGTGCTTATTGGTTATTCATATATCTTCTTTGGTGAAATGTTTATTCAAGTCCTTTGTTCATTTTTGAATTGTTTGCTTTTTGTTGTTGAGTTTTATAAATTCTCTATATATTTTGGATATTAATCCCTTATCAGATATATGATTTGCAAATATTTTCTCATATCATGTAGGCTGCCTTCTCACTCTCTTGTGTCCTTTGATGCACAAAATTTTCATGAAGTCCAATTTATCTATTTTTTCTTTTGTTGCCTATACCTTTGGTATTATATATTGTCAAATCTAAAGTCACGAAGATTCTGCTTTATATTCTCTTCTAAGAGTTTTATAGTTTTAGCTCATACATTTAGGTCTTTGATCCATTTGGAGTTAATTTTTGAATATGGTATTAGGTAAGAGTCCAACTGCATTCTTTTGCATGAGGATATCTAGTTTTCCAGGATCATTTGTCTAAAACACTGTCCTGTTCCCACTGGATGGACTTGGTACTCTTGTTGAAAATCATTTGATCACATATGTGAGGGTTTATATCTGGGCTCTCTATTCTACTCCACTGGTCTTTGTCCGTCTTTATGCCAGAACCAAACGTTTGATCACTGTAGCTTTGTAGTAAATTTTGAAATCAGGAAGTGTGAGCTCTCCAGCTTTGTTCTTTTTCAGGATTGTTCTGGCTATTCAGGGTCCCCTGAGGTTCCATATGAATTTCAGGATAGATTCTTTGATAGATTTTTGCAAAAAAAATTTTGAATATGCAGATCACTTTGGGTGGTAGTGATGTCTTAACAATAAATCTTTCAATCTATGAAAATATGAATTGTCCTTCCATTTATTTATGTCGTCTTTAATTTCTTTCATCATTTTCTACCTTTCAGTGTGTAAGTCTTTTTACCTCCTTGGTTAGTTCCTTAGTATTTTATTCTTTTTGACACTATTTTAAATGGAATTGTTTTCTTAACTTCCTTTTCAGGCTGTTGTTAGTGGTAGAAATGCAACTGATTTTTGTGTGTTGACCTTGTAACCTTTTCTGAACTTATTTATTAGTTCTAACAGTTTCTTTCTTTTCTTTTTTTCTCCATGGAATCTTTAGGGTTTTCTATATATAAGATCATATCATCTGTGCACATAGATAATTTTACTTCTTCCATTCCAATCTGGATGGCTTTTATTTCTTTTTCTTGCTTAATTGCTCTAGTATGGACTTCCGGTACAAAGCTGAACAGAAGCAGTGAGAGTAGGCATCCTTGTTTTGTTCCTGATCTTAGAGGAAAAGCTTTTTGCCTTTCACCATTGAGTATGGCTGTGGGTTATTCATATATGGCTTTTATTATATTAAGGTAGTTTCTGTCTATTCCTGGTTTGTTGAGTGCTTTTATCATGAAATGGTGTTGAACTTTTGCAAATGTTTTTTCTGCATCTATTGAGACGATCACCTGATTAAAAAATAGATTTTTGCATGCTGAACCATTCTTGCATTCCAGGAATAAATGCCATTTGGTCATGATATGCAG
This sequence comes from Aethalodelphis obliquidens, assembly GCF_003676395.1. Classification (NCBI taxonomy): domain Eukaryota; kingdom Metazoa; phylum Chordata; class Mammalia; order Artiodactyla; family Delphinidae; genus Aethalodelphis; species Aethalodelphis obliquidens. The sequence goes on along the minus strand of NW_020837984.1, from coordinate 8,371,205 downwards.
TTCTTTTAATGTGCTGCTAAAATTCAGTTTGCTAAAATGTTGTTGAGGATTTGTGCATAAATGTTTATAAGGGATATTGGTCTACAGTTTACTTTTCTTGCTATGTCGTTGGCTCTGCTATCAGGGCATTGCTGGCATTACAGAATGAGTTAGGAAGTATTCCCTTATCCTCAATTTTTTGGAAAACTTTGAGGATGACTTGGATTTTTTTTAACCTTAAATGTTTGGTAGAATTCACCAGTGAAGCCACAGATCCAGGGCTTTTCTTTGTTGGGAAATTTTTTTTTAAATTTTTATTTATTTATTTATTATTTTTGGCTGTATTGGGTATTCGTCTCTGTGCGAGGGCTTTCTCTAGTTGCGGCAAGTGCAGGCCACTCTTCATAGTGGTGCGCGGGCCTCTCACTGTCGCGGCCTCTCTTGTTGCGGACCACAGGCTCCAGACGCGCAGGCTCAGTAGTTGTGGCTCACGGGTCCAGCTGCTTCGTGGCATGTGGGATCTTCCCAAACCAGGGCTTGAACCCGTGTCCCCTGCATTGGCAGGAAGATTCTCAACCACTGTGCCACCAGGGAAGCCCCAACTGGGGAATTTTTGATGACTGATTCAATGTCTTTATGAATTTATGGGTCTATTCAGGTTTTTTGTTTCTTCATGAGTCAGTCTTGGTAAGTTTTGTGTTTCCAGGAATTTGTCCATTTCATCTAAGTTATCCAATTTGTTGGTGTACAGCTATTCATAGTACTTTATTAATTATCCTTTTTATTTCTGTAGAATCGGTAGTAATGTTTTCACATTCATTTCTGATTTTATTTGTGCCTTCTTTTTTTCTTAGTCCATCTTGTTTAAGGTTTGCCAATTCTGTTGATCTTTTCAAAGAACTAATTTTTGGTTTCATTGATTGTCTCTATCTTTTTTTTCCAAGACTTAATTTTCCCAGAGGAGTTCTAGGTTCACAAAAAGTTTAGAGTTAAGTATAGAGATTTCTCACATACCCCCCTGCCACCACACATGCATAGCCTCTCCCACTACCTACATCATTCACCATAACAGTACATTTGTTACCAAGGATGAACTACACTGATGCATCATAATCACCCAAAGTCCATAAAGCACCTTAAGGGGTTCACTCCTGGTGTTCCACATTCTATCAGTTTGGACAAATGTACAAAGACTATCCATCATTATAATATCATATAGAGTATTTTCACTCCTCTGTGCTCTGCCTATTCGTTCCTGTCCACAACCCTGCTCCTGGCAGTGATCTTATTGTCTTCATATTTTTGCCTTTTTCAGAAATCATATAGTTGGAATCATACAGTATGTAGCCTTTCCTGAGGCTTTTTCACTCAGTAATATGCATTTAAAATTCCTCCATGTCATTTCATGGTTTGATAGCTCGTTTCTTTTCAGTGCTAAATAATATTCCATTGTCTGGATGTACCACAGTTTATCCATTCATCTACTGAAGGACATCTTGGATACTTCCAAGTTTTGGCAATTATGAATAAAACTGCTATAATCATCTACTTGCAGGTTTCTGTGTGAACATTTGTTTTCAACTCCTTTGGATAAATACCAAGGAGTGAAATTGGAGATCATAAGGTAAGAATATGTTTACTTTCATAAGAGATCACCAGTCTTCTGAAGTAGCTATACCATTTTTCATTCCCACCACCAATGAATGAGAGTTCTTATGCTCCACATCCTTGGTAGCTTTTGGTGTTTTCAGTGTTCTGGATTTTGGCCATTCTAATAGGTATGTAGTGGCATCTCATTGTTTTAACTGGCATTTCCCTGATGACATGTGATGTGGAGCATTTTTTAATATGCTCATTTGATATCTGTAAATCTTCTTTGGAGAGGTGTCTGTTAAGGTCATTGGCCCATTTTTAAATTGGGTTGTTTATTCTCTTATTGTTGAGTTTTAAGAGTTTTTTTGGTTATTTTGGGTAACAGTCTTTTATCAGATGTGTCTCTTGCAAATATTTTCTACCTATCTGTGGCTTGTCTTCTCATTTTCTCCACATTGTCTTTCACAGAGCAGGAGTTTTAAATTTTAATGAAATCCAGCTTATCCATTATCTCTTTCAGAGATTATGCCTTTGGTGTTGTATCTAAGTCTTCAAAATCCAGTGTGCACTTGGCGCTTACAACACATCTCAATTTAGACAGGTGTTGAATGGCCGCATGTATCCAATGGCTATTACATGAGACAGTTATAGACATATTTTGATTTTTTTATACCTTACTTTGTTAATAAAAATTGTATATATTCAAGGTGTACAATGTGATGTTTTGATATACATACACACTATAAAATGATTACTACAACCAAGCAAATTAACATATCCAACACTTCACACTGTTACATTTTTTTGTGTGTGGTGATAATATTTAAGATCTATTTCTTAGCAAATTTAAGCATACAATACAGTATTATTAACTATTATTAACTATCATTATGCTGTACATTAGATCATTAGAACTTATTTATCTTACATAAAACTTTGTACCCATTGACCAACATATTCCCCGCCTGCCACACACTCTTGCTAGTAACCATCATTCTGTGCTTCTATGAATTCCACTTTTCTTAGATTCCACATAAAACTGAAATCCTGCAGTAGTCTTCCTTCTGAGCTTGATTTATTTCATTAGCATAATGTCCTCCAGGTTCATCCATGTTGTTACAAATGGCAGCATTTCCTCTTTTTAAGGGCTGAATAATATTCCATTGTAAATATATACTACAATTTCCTTATCTATTCATCCACTGACAGACACTTAGGTTGTTTCAATATCTTGGCTATTGTAAATAATGCAGCAATGAACATCAGAGTGTGTTTATCTCTTCAAGATAAGAGTTTCCTTTTCTCCACATCCTTGCCAACACTTATTTCTTGTTTTCTTTTTTAATAATAGTCTTCCTAGCAGGTGTTAGGTGGTATCTCACTATGGTTTTGATTTGCATTTCCTGGTGATCAGAGATGTTGAGCACCTTTTCATAAACCTGTTGGCCATTTGTATGTCTTCTTTGCAAAAATGTATTCAGGTCCTCTGCCCATTTTTTGATCAGGTTATTTGTTTGTTGTTGTTATTGAGTTATATGAGTTCCTCAACTATTTTAGATATTAACCTTTTATCAGATATACAGTTTGGAAATATTTTCTCCCAATCCATAGGTTGCCTTTTCATGTTTTATTTCCTTTCTTGTACAGAAGCCTTTTAGTTTGATGTAGCCTCACTCATTTACTCTTAGTTTTGTTGCCTGTGCTTGGTATGGATCTGTTTGAGTTCTTCCTATTTGGAGTCAATCTTCTTGGATGTTTATATTTATATCTTTCAACAAACTTGGTAACTTTTCAGCCATTATTTCTCCAAATAATCTCTTTGCCCCTTTCTCTCTCTCTCTCTTCTTATTTTAGGATTCTCATAATGTGTATAATGGTTCAGTTGATGGGGTCCACAAGTCCCTTAGGCTCTGTTCACACTCCTTTTTTTCCTGATACTTAGACTCTATAATTTCAATTGTTCTTTGTTCAAAGTCACTGATTCTTCAGCCTGCTCAAATCTGCCTTTGAATCCCTCCAGTGAATTTTCCATTTCAGTTATTGTGCTACTCATCTCTAGAATTTCCTTTTGCCTTCTTTTTAGGTTTTCTCTTTATTGATATTTCCATTTTGTTGACTTTCTTCACATTTTCCTTTAATTCTCTGAGCATCTTTAAGACAACTGTTTTAAAGTCTTTGTCTAATAGGTGCACCACCTGGTCTTTTTCAGGGACAACAGCTTGTTAATTTTTTTTCCTTTCAGGAGGTCATACTTGCCCATTTCTTTGTATGTTTTGTGATTATTTTTTTCAAAACTGGATATTTGTTTTTTGTTTGTTTTTTTTTAACAGTCAAAGAAGACTTTACTCAAGATTATTGCAGTAGGGGAGAGAGATTAAACTTGACTCTGATGAAACAAAAGCCAGAAGAGATTTTAAGCACTGGCTTGAGCTAGTGAAAAAGTTCTGCAAGATGTTAGCGGGGAAATTTGTCCATGTGATTAGGCCTTCTGTAAAACTGGATATTTGATAACCAGTAATAATGTGGTAACCCTGGTTATCAGATTCACCTTCTCCCTCATGGTTTCCTTTCCTTTCCTTTTTTTTTTTGGTTTATTTGTTTATATGTTTGTTTAATTATTGTAGGCTGTCTCCATGCTGCACATTAGCCTGAGGCACAAACGTAAGGTCTTCTCAAGTGTTTTCTGAGCCTGTAATTTTCTCTGGTTGAGTGGTGATTTTCTAATTTCTTCTATATGAACAGTTGCTTTCCAATGTACTCATCTTTAATGTCTGGCTCCGCAAAGATAAAAAAAGACCAAAATGAAGGGGGGAAAAAAGGCACCAGCCCTTTAAAACCTCTGAAAGTTGCTACAGCCTGAGTGGGAAGGGCTTGCAACAATGTCTGGCCACTTCTATGTCTGTACCTCTGTGATGAGAAGTAGCAAACAGCTATCAGAACATACATGTCTGATATATGCAAGACAGGGCCCTTATTGCTCACCCTGACTCCTGTAAGCTGCATGCAAGCTGCTCCAATAATACATACATGGCTGCCTGCCATGGGGCTGGAAGGTGGGAGATGGGTAGCCACCGTTAAGCTAAGAGCTGAATTGACCACCATTAACTTCCTGGAAGTCGAAAGGCTTCAACAGACTCCAGAGTCCCAAAATACATCACACAATTCTGTCAGTTTAATTATTGTACAGCTAGAGAGATAGATTTCAGGTGTTTCCTACTCTTCTCTCTTCCCAGAATCCTCTACTTTATCAATAACTTTTTTTTTTTTTTTTGCGGTATGTGGGCCTCTCACTGTTGTGGCCTCTCCCATTGCAGAGCACAGACTCCAGACACGCAGGCCCAGTGGCCATGGCTCACGGGCCCAGCCGCTCCGCAGCTTGTGGGATCTTCCCAGACGAGGGCACGAACCCGTATCCCCTGCATCAGCAGGCAGACTCTCCACCACTGCGCCACCAGGGAAGCCCCCTCCATACCTTTTAAGAGTCTAAAGGGGTTCTGAGACAAAAAAGTTTGAGAATCACTGTTGTAGACAATGCAGAAATACAGGTCAGGGAATTGCCATATTTTTAAATGACCAAAGTAACCAACATCAGCTCTGAGTGTATCAAAGCAAAATAAAGATAAGAAGACTAATTGGTGGCTTAAGTTTAAATTCTAGGCCCTACACTAAAGCTTAAATTTTAGAAATATTCTCCTTGTTAGGTCATTAACAAAGAGTTAAAAGGTTGAAGAGATGCGGAACACTGAGCAATACAGGGATATTTTCAGAGTATATTTATACCTATGTTGTTTCCTTATGGGGCCTTACCTAATCATTAATGAAATTAAAAACACAATAATGAGAGACCTCTGGGACAACATTAAACGCACAAACATTAGAATTATAGGGGTCCCAGAAGAAGAAGAGAAAAAGAAAGGGACTGAGAAAATATTTGAAGAGATTATAGTTGAAAACGTCCCTAATATGGGAAAGGAAATAGTTAATCAAGTCCAGGAAGCACTGAGAGTCCCACACAGGATAAATCCAAGGAGAAACACACCAAGACACATATTAATCAAACTATCAAAAATTAAATACAAAGAAAAAATATTAAAAGCAGCAAGGGAAAAACAACAAATAACATACAAGGGAATCCCCATAAGGTTAACAGCTGATCTTTCAGCAGAAACTCTGCAAGCCAGAAGCGTGTGGCAGGACATATTCAAAGTGATGAAAGGGAAAAACCTACAACCAAGATTACTCTACCCTGCAAGGATGTCAATTAGATTAGACGGAGAAATTAAAACCTTTACAGACAAGCAAAAGCTACGAAAATTCAGCACCACCAAACCAGCTTTACAACAAATACAAAAGGAACTTCTCTAGGCAGGAAACACAAGAGAAGGAAAAGACCTACAATAACAAACCCAAAACAATTAAGAAAATGGTAATAGGAACACACATATTGATACTACCTTAAATGCAAATGGATTAAATGCTCCAATGAAAAGACACAGACTGACTGAACGGATACAAAAACAAGATGCTGAGGGCTTCCCTGGTGGCACAGTGGTTGGGAGTCCGCCTGCTGAAGCAGGGGACACGGGTTCGTGCCCTGGTCCAGGAGGATCCCACATGCTGCGGAGCGGCTGGGCCCGTGAGCCATGGCCGCTGAGCATGCACGCCCAGAGCCTGTGCTCCGCAATGGGAGAGGCCACTACAGTGAGAGGCCCGCGTACCGCAAAATAAAAACAAAAACAAAAACAAAAAACAAACAAAAAAGGACCCCGAATATATGCTGCCTACAAGAGACACACTTCAGACCTAGGGACACATACAGACTGAAAGTGGGGGGATGGAAAAAGATACTTCTGCAAATGGAAATCAAAAGAAAGCTGGAGTAGCAATTCTCATATCAGACAAAATAGACTTTAAAATAAAGACTATTACAAGAGACAAAGAAGGACACTACATAATGATCAAGGGAATCAATCCAAGAAGATATAACAATTGTAAATATTTATGCACTCAACATAGGAGCACCTCAATACATAAGACAAATGCTAACAGCCATAAAAGGGGAAATTGGCAGTAACATAATCATAGTAGGGGACTTTAACACCCCACTTTCACCAATGGACAGATCATCCAAAATGAAAATAAATAAGGAAAAACAAGCTTTAAATGATACATTAAACAAGATGGACTTAACTGATATTTATAGGACATTCCATCCCAAAACAAAAGAATGCACTTTCTTCTCAAGTGCTCACGGAACATTCTCCAGGATAGATCATATCTTGGGTTACAAATCAAGCCTTGGTAAATTTAAGAAAATTGAAATCATATCAAGTAGTTTTTCGACCACAATGCTACCAGACTAGATATCAATTACAGGAAAAAATCTGTAAAAAATATAAACACATGGAGGCTAAACAATACACTACTTAATAGCCAAGAGATCACTGAAGATATCAAAGAGAAAATCAAAAAATACCTAGAAACAATTGACAATGAAAACACGACAACCCAAAACCTATGGGATGCAGCAAAAGCAGTTCTAAGAGGGAAGTTTATAGCAATACAATCCTACCTCAAGAAACAAGAAACATCTCAAATAAACAACCTAACCTTACACCAAAAGCAATAAGAGAAAGAAGAACAAAAAACCCCCAAAGTTAGCGGAAGGAAAGAAATCATAAAGATCAGATCAGAAATAAATGAAAAAGAAATGAAGGAAACAATAGCAAAGATCAATAAAACTAAAAGCTGGTTCTTTTTTTTTTGTTTTTTTGGTTTTTTTTGCAGTACGCGGGCCTCTCACTGCTGCAGTCTCTCCCGCTGCAGAGCACAGGCTCCGGACGCGCAGGCCCAGCGGCCATGGCTCACGGGCCCAGCCGCTCTGCGGCACACGGGATCCTCCCAGACCGGGGCACGAACCCGTGCCCCCTGCACCGGCAGGCAGACCCCTAACCACTGCGCCACCAGGGAAGCCCAAAAGCTGGTTCTTTTAGAAGATAAAATTGATAAACCATTAGCCAGACTCATCAAGAAAAAAAGGGAGAAGACTCAAATCAACAGAATTAGAAACAAAAAAGAAGTAACAACTGACACTGCAGAAATACAAAGGATCATGAGAGATTACTACAAGCAACTATATGCCAATAAAATGCACAACCTGGAAGAAATGGACAAATTCTTAGAAAAGCACAACCTTCCAAGACTGAACCAGGAAGAAACAGAAAATATAAACAGACCAATCACAAGCATTGAAATTGAAACTGATCAGAAATTTTCGAACAAAACAAAATCCCAGGACCAGATGGCTTCACAGGCGAATTCTGTCAAACATTTGGAGAAGAGCTGACACCTACGCTGCTCAAACTCTTGCAAAATATAGCAGAGGGAGGAACATGCCCAAACTCATTCTACGAGGCCACCATCACCCTGATACCAAAACCAGACAAAGACGTCACAAAGAAAGAAAACTATGGTCAATATCACTGATGAACATAGATGCAAAAATCCTCAACAAAATACTAGCAAAGAGAATCCAACAGCACATTAAAAGGATCATACACCATGATCAAGTGGGATTTATCCCAGGAATGCAAGGATTCTTTGATATATGCAAATCAATCAATGTGATACACCACATTAACAAACTGAAGGATAAAAACCATACGATCGGGCTTCCCTGGTGGCGCAGTGGTTGAGAGTCTGCCTGCCAATGCAGGGGACACGGGTTCGTGCCCTGGTCTGGGAAGATCCCATGTTCCGTGGAGCGGCTAGGCCCATGAGCCTGTGCTCCGCAACAGGAGAGGCCACAACAGTGAGAAGCCCGTGTACCACAAAAAACAAAAAAACACAAAAATCCATATGATCACCTCCATAGATGCAGAAAAAGCTTCTAAGAAAATTCAAAACCAGTTTATGTTAAAAACCCTCCAGAAAGTAGGCAGAGAGGGAACTTACCTCAACATAATAAAGGCCATATATGACAAACCCACAGCCAACATTTTTCTCAGTGCTGAAAAACTGAAACCATTTCCACTAAGATCAGGAACAAGACAAGGTTGCACATTCTCACCACTATTATTCAACATAATCTTGGAAGTTTTAGCCACAGCAATCAGAGAAGAAAAAGAAATAAAAGGAATACAAATCAGGAAAGAACAAGTAAAGCTCTCACTGTTTACAGATGACATGATACTATACATAGAGAATCTAAATATGCTACCAGAAAACTACTAGAGCTAATCAATGAATTTGGTAAAGTAAATGCACAGAAATCTCTTGCATTCCTATACACTAATGATGAAAAATTTGCAAGAGAAATTAAGGAAACACTCCCATTTACCCCTGCAACAAAAAGAATAAAACAGCTAGGAATAAACCTACCTAAGGAGACAAAAGCCCTGTATGCAGAAAACTATAAGACACTGAGGAAAGGAATTAAAGATGATACAAACAGATGGAGAGACATACCATGTTCTTGGATTGGAAGAATCAACATTGTGAAAATGACTATACTACTGAAAGCAATCTACAGATTCAATGCAATCTGTATCAAACTACCAATGGCATTTTTCACAGAACTAAAAGAAAAAAGTTCACAATTTGTATGGAAACACAAAAGACCCCAAATAGCCAAAGCAATCTTGAGAAAGAAAAATGGAGATGGAGGAATCAGGCTCCCAGACTTCAGACTATACTACAAAGCTACAGTAATCAAGACAGTATGGTACTGGCACAAAAACAGAAATGGAACAGAATAGAAAGCCCAGAGATAAACCCACGCACATATGGTCACCTTATTTTTGATAAAGGAGGCAAGAATATACAATGGAGAAAAGACACTTTCTTCAATGAGTGGTGCTGGGAAAACTGAACAGCTACATGTAAAAGAAAATTAGAACACTCCCTAACACCATACACAATAATAAACTCAAAATGGATTAAAGACCTAAATGTAAGGCCAGACACTATCAAACTCTTAGAGGAAAACACAGGCAGAACACTCTATGACATAAATCACAGCAAGATCCTTTTTGACCCACCTCCTAGAGAAATGGAAATAAAAACAAAAATAAACAAATGGGACCTAATGAAACTCAGAAGCTTGCACAGCAAAGGAAACCATAAACAAGACAAAAAGACAACCCTCAGAATGGGAGAAAATATTTGCAAATGAAGCAACTGACAAAGGATTAATCTCCAAAATTTACAAGCAGCTCATGGAGCTCAATATCAAAAAAACAAACAACCCAATCCAAAAATGGGCAGAAGACCTAAATAGACATTTCTCCAAAGAAGACATACAGATTGCCAACAAACACATGAAAGAATGCTCAACATCACTAATAATTAGAGAAATGCAAATCAAAACTACAATGAGGTATCACCTCACACCAGTCAGAATGGCCATCATCAAAAAATGTACAAAAATAAATGCTGGGGAGGGTGTGGAGAAAAGGGAACCCTCTTGCACTGTTGGTGGGAATGTAAATTGATACAGCCACTATGGAGAACAGTATGGAGGTTCCTTAAAAAACTAAAAATAGAACTACCATATGACCCAGCAATCCCATTACTGGGCATATACCTTGAGAAAACCATAATTCAAAAAGACGCATGCACCCCAATGTTCATTGCAGCTCTATTTACAATAGCCAGGACATGGAAGCAACTAAGTATCCATCAACAGATGAATGGATAAAGAAGATGTGGCACATACATACAATGGAATATTACTCAGCCATAAAAAGAAACAAAATTGAGTTATTTGTAGTGAGGTGGATGGACCTAGAGTCTGTCATAGAGAGTGAAGTAAGTCAGAAAGAGAAAAACAAATACCGTACCCTAACACATATGTATGTAATCTAAATAACAAAAAAAAAAAGGTCATGAAAAACATAGGGGCAAGACGGGAACGAAGACGCAGACCTACTAGAGAATGGACTTGAGGATACGGGGAAGGGGAAGGGTAAGCTGGGAGAAAGTGAGAGAGTGGCATGGACTTATATATACTACCAAATGTAAAATAAATAGCTAGTGGGCAGCAGCCGCAGAGCACAGGGAGATCAGCTCGGTGCTTTGTGACCACCTAGAGGCGTGAGATAAGGAGGGTGGGAGGGGCACAGAAGAGGGAGGAGATATGGGGATATATGTATAGCTGATTCAATTTGTTATAAAGCAGAAACTAACACACCATTGTAAAGCAATTATACTCCAATAAAGCTGTTTAAAAAAAAAGCATAAAGTTTAAAAAAAAACATAATAATAATGATTTTGCTAGAAATACAAAGGAATAGTGTATGATTCCATGCCTATAAAACGACAAATAAAATATAGAAGTGTCCATTTTACAACAGAGTATTTGGGATATATAAATGCCTCAGTTGGAGTAGCTGCCCTTACTATAATTACTTCTTTAAAACTTACTACTCTAGGTGTAAATCAAAGAGTGGTAATGAGTTAGTGAAATTTCAGGCCCAATGATTATTATACAGACAGTAACATCAAAAAGAGAACAACTGCTAAATAAAGCAACAGAACAATGTATATTGTGATCAGAGTGCTGGGAGATGTTGGTCTGTGTGTCTCCTGCTCCTACACATCTTGCTGGGTTGTCCAAGAATTGAAAAGTCCTGACTGCTCTTTATCAGGTTATTCTTCACAGATAAGCAAGCAGCCTTTAGGCATAAGGTAGTATCTCCCTCTGGGACAAAGAGCAGGCTTGTTTAATGATTGTTATAAAAAGGGTGGAGTCCCCAATCTCACTGTTTTTCAGCTGTGATGCAAACTGCTGTGTAGCATCCATTGGACCCTTCATGTCATCCCCATGAGATCTGGTGGCAAAAGGAATGGACATAAACACAGCAACACTCATGCTGTAAGTAATAAAGTCCTTTGTCTCAGACTCAGGAACGTAAGTCTTCACCCACCATCCATGAAACATTAACAGGCTATTTGATTAACTTGCAAATAGGGTAAAATCCCACACCTAATGAATTTTATTCACCATGTCTATCTGAAAGCTTATTTAATATAACACACATGCAAAACAAATGTGTTAATCCTACCAATACAGATTGAATTCATAAAATAATCACACAGCGTCATAAGTCAGTTAAATAGGAATAAAAGAATTATGAAACATTTCACTGTCTTTAACTTGTCAAAGTAGTTCTTTAGTGGATTTTCTATTTAAGAATCAGATGAAAGACTGTGAGCCCTAACATTATGATTTTACAGTGACTTCTCTGTAAAATCTTTGTGTTGGTGAATTTATAAAAGAGTATGGAAATTTTTAGAATTACTACAAACAAAAAACCCCCAGTATTTCAAATTATTAGGTTAAAACATAGGAACTATGATATCCTTAAAAACACAGCAGCATTAGATGGGTAAGTCAGGAGTATAAGACTTCAGAGCAAAGAAAAAAACAGAAAAAGAAATTCAAGAGAGAATGGATTTTAAGATATAGTATGCTCATATTGTAAATTTAGGTTTTCTACACACACCCCAATTGTTTTACCAGAAAGCTCCAAACCACTCTTTTTCATCAATATCCAAACAATTTTCAGGAAGATGTGAGGAAGGTCAATCTTAGCTTATTAAGAGAGTTCCTATCTATTTTTACTTCAGTTGTTTTCTTCAGCTGTGCTGAAGAAATTAATTTATTTAAAATTATTTAAAATAAATAAAATTTATTTTATTTTTAAAAATAAAATTATTTAAAATTAATTTAATTAATTTTGCCAGAAAGGATATTCTTGTGGCTTTTTTAGTGATACTACCTGTATCGTACATAATCTAACAAGAATTAATCCAGAGTACAGAAAAGAAGAGCTGTAGGTAGATGCATTTTTAAAGGGATATTAACTTAAAATCATGCATATTTTACCCATGCCATTTCTTTTTACGGCAGATTTTTTTCTATAAACAAATGAAAATGAGTTCAATTCTCCTGTAAATTTAGTATAACTAAACCACACAGACTGCCATGAGGGAAAAGTTATGTTCACAAGGATATGTAGCATTGGAAAAGGACATGGCGTTGAAGTTAAAGAGCATACGTACACTCTGTAGTCAGTCAGGTCTGAGTTTGAATTCAAACTCTGTCACTTAACGTTTTTCTTTAATGATATACAATTAATACAGCTGTTAGCTCTTTTTCTCTTTCAAGGAAATACATGTTCCTTAACTATCATTTTTCTTTTTAATGTTTTATATGGCCCAACTTGCCTATCTTTTCTTTTGTGGTATCTTTTGCTCCTTTTGGTTAAGAAAGTTATTTTCCCTTCAGAGATCTGGTAAAGTTTATGTTTTCTTCTTTTAAAAATAATTTCACTTTGCGGAGCACAGGCTCCGGAGGCGCAGGCTCAGCGGCCATGGCTCATGGGCCTAGCCGCTCCGTGGCATGTGGGATCTTCCCAGACCGGGGCACGAATCCGTGTTCCCTGCATCGGCAGGCAGACTCTCAACCACTGTGCCACCAGGAAAGCCCAATTTCACTTTTTAATTTAATGTTTTAACACATTCCTCTACATGGAATACAATTTGGTGAGGAGTTTGAATTAAGGTTCTGAATTATTATCCTAACATCATTTCCTGAATAGTATTTCACTGTTCTGTGATACTTCCTTTATTTTATACTAAAATTATAATATATGTGTATATGTGTGTCTGAATGAGATCATGTTCATTTCTGGGCTAGACATTCTGCTTCAGTGATCTACCTACTCTTTTTACCACTACATTGTTTACTTTATAATGTGCTTTAATTAACTATCATCTCTTTTTTGAATGTTTTAAAAAACTATGCTTAAACATTTACTTTTTTCTAAATAAATTCTGAATCATTTTTATATAATCTCAAGAAATATCTTGTTTGCATTTTGATCATGGTTACATAAAATCTATTAAATATCTAGGGACGATGGATACCTTTGAATATTTAATATCACCATTTAAGTAAAAGATACAGGTGAAATGCCAAGAAGGGCCCAGATAGCGTGCTATTTTAGGCAGTTCATCTTCTCATCTTCTTTCCTTTTCTTTTTTTTTATAACACTTATTAGAATAAGTAACAAATAAAACAGAGAAAACTAAAATCCACAAAAACTGGTATGTATGTTATTTAACATTCAAAGCAAATCTATTTTCCTATAACTCTAAATATTATGTATTGCATTTTAACTTGTGTTAGATATGTTACCAATTTATTAATTACTAAAATTAAGTGGTAGATAATCACTTATATGAACTGATTTAATTACAAGATTCCTCTTCTCCTGGTACCTATTTAAAATATAATCTAAATTGCAAAAATTCATTTTAAAAAGTTCCCAAACAAAATCTGTATTTAAAGCAAGGTACAATTATAGCAAAAGGGGTCTTATAAAAGAAACACTTTTTTATACTAATATCAATGAGAATTTTAAAAATATATACAGAGCATACAAAACATAAAAGAGAAATGCTGATTTGGAATGTTAAGCACGAGGAAAGTATATTTTTAGATACTTCTAAGAGACACACTTAATTTATATAGTAATAACTGAATAGAACGTAAATTACATATTAATATAATATCTAAGGACAATACTTATACTGCTTTATCCAGGCTTTCTGCTAATTTTGGCCTTCATTTGACAAGGGTAAATCATATCAATTATGGATGTAATTTTCAACCAAGTTAGTAATACAATAGAGATTTTATGATATTGGGATGCTGACTTTGGCTTTCTTTCTCAACATAAAATTTTTAAAATATTTTTAAAGGGAAGATTTATTGAAGTATAATTTACATACAACAAAATTCACCCCTTTGAAGTGTACAGTTTGATGAATTTTACAAATTTGTACAGTTATAGAACCAATGTAATTTTTTAAATTACCTTGCTCAGTTCTCTAATTTGAGCCAGTAATTAGCAGCTTATTCCCATCCTTTCCGTGACCCCATTTCAGCCCTTTTGCTAACTGAATATATAGATTATAAAAGCAAATAAAGATGGTTTGTTGAATGCATTTCCCAACATTGATAATTTGGGGAAATTATACATTTCAAGATAAAGCCTAAATTGTTACAGTACAAGTTAATTCAGTATAACGTTTGGTTGTATTTTTACAGCCTACATTAATATATTTTTGCAGGAAAAATTAGAAAAATAAAAGAACTAATGAATAAGTTTCACAGAATTCCTGTATTTTCCTAAGAATCCTTATACATATTGCTGGATTCATGATCAAAATTCATACCAACAAAACAGAAAGAATCAAATGTCTGAAGATTTCCATAGAGACATTCACAATTACAACCTTTAAATAATAGTTTTTTCAAGTGATTTGAGTATGAGCTTTTTACTGTTTTATTCTTCGATATACTGACTAAGGGCTTAAACTTTTTCCATTATCATTTGGCTCTATAATTTCAGAAATAATGATTTACCTAACAGTTGTATATTTAATGGAGAGATTTAAAAATGCTTCAGCTATACTCTTCAATCTGAACAGGCAACTGCCTTGATTTAAAAGGTTTGACACTTTCAAGGAATTGTCATATTGCCCAAGTCAGGTTATTATTAGGAGTTTTGTTGTTATAAAAAGAGGATTAAAACATGCAACAGAAATCTATCCCATCTTTTTTAGTCCTGTAATTATCATGAGCAATTTGATTTATTTGCCATGGAATTCATTTGCCTAGGAAAATCATATACAATGTTCAGGCTACAAATTAAATACTGGGTGGTTACTTTTACTATATGACAAGTAAAACTTGTAAAGAAAAGTAGAAGCATAAAAGCATGTCAAGCTTCACTTACACTGCAGTCTTTTTAATGAAACACATTTACCCTCCTTGGGTAAAAAGTAAAAATAGCTCATAGCCGCAAAATTTTGTATTAATGCTTAGTGTGGCATACCACTTAATTGAAACATTCTTAATTAAACATGCCCCACCAAAAACCCTCACCAAATTGCATTTGCCACCAAATGACTAACAAGTACACAACAGTTGGAAACTGTCAAAATATTTTACAGCTCAATTGTAATTACCAACCAAGTCTAAGCATGCCCCAAGTGGGCGTTAACTACATCTTGGGGGATTCAAAACATTAAGCAGCAGTTATTTTTTTTGGGTGGTTTCTAATTTAAACATTTAAAACTCCTGAATAACTCCAAAGGCTTTTGTTATGTTCAGTGAAAAATCTTCAAAACATCAATATAAGATATAGTAAGTAATCACTTGCATAGATTCACTAGTGAGAAGGGCCTTTTAAAAGATCATCTGGCTAATCTCTTACCATTATAATTGAATACATTGACTATTTGGTTACCTGTCTTTGAAAATGTAATAAGTGATCTTAAGACATAAATATTTTCTGCCATACTTATCACAATAGATGTAGCCAAAAATAAATGGGAAGGTGTGATTATGGAGAAATGTCAATATGGAAGTACAGCTGGTGAGTTTCCAGAGGGGAGAATGCACACATCGTTTGCCATTTGAAGTAGGACAGCATCCAGCCACTCTTCCCTCCTCACCAGAAAGTGTACCAAAGAGTGGAATACAGCTTGAGGCTCTGTGATCTTCCAAATTTGGTATCTCTTTCCAATAGAAAAGAACTTGGTTAATTACTACTAACCATAAGCAGAGGTGGAATACTACTTCCAGATATCATATCCATCCACTATTCTTACTACCAGTTGGGGCAGAAATAGAAAGCATAATTTACCACAGAACATAGAAGCTTTGTTTTTCTGAGTCCCCTAACTCTTTCCTGAGAGGTATCAGTCAGAAGAAAGTGTTCAAAAAGCAGATGAATAATACACTCAGAGCATTCCATTGTTTCAAATTTAAAATGAAATTATATTATTTAATTTTAAATACACTTTATTCTTTTTTTTTTTTTTTTTTTTTTTTTGCGGTACGCGGGCCTCTCACCGCTGCGGCCTCTCCCGCCGCGGAGCACAGGCTCCGGACGCGCAGGCCCAGTGGCCATGGCCCACGGGCCCAGCCGCTCTGCGGCACGTGGGATCCTCCCGGACCGGGGCACGAACCCGTGTCCCCCGCATCGGCAGCCGGACTCTCAACCACTGCGCCACGAGGGAAGCCCCTAAATACACTTTAAAATGTAACTATGGTTACACAGGAAGCTTCAATTATACTTTTTTATCTTAAGCTGAAAGATGGGCACACAGGTATTCATTGTAAATAATCCTTTTATCTTTTTATATGACTGAAAAATTCCACTGAAAATCACAAGAAAAAAATCAGAGAGTAGTAATCACACATGCCATCAACTGTTTAAGTTAGTTATTTAATAAGTGGATTCCAATTAGATTATAATGTGAGTTAATAAGAAAAAGATTTAAAAGAATTAAATGAATTTGAGGTTCTAAATACTTCTCAGAAGACTTATAATCACCAAACCATTATGATCACGGCTATATGGAATGTTCAAAACAGAACTGGAAATACTGATTACTGCCATGTAGTCAGAGTAGTTGAATGAGTTAGCTGTTAACAGTGGAAAATATTTCGGTTTTTTAAAACAATTTTCTATACTGAATACTTGGACACAAAGTTTGTGGTAGAGATAAATGTACATTCCAGTAATATTATATTGGCTAGTGGTCTCCAACTTTCATCGCACACCAGTATCGGAAAAAAAAAGTAGAACATCCTCATACATATACATGTATTTATGTATTACACACATGCACTACTGTATATTATAAAACATATACCATAAGCAGAAATTTTAAATGAGATAAAGATGAAATTAGCAATTAAAATATTTTATTTAACTTATTAGTGGTATAAAAGCTGATTTTTCTCTCATAACAAAAAGAACAATGTGATAGAAAAGGCTTAATTATTTTTGAAAATCTTGGTTTGATAATTTGAAGGTCTAGTTCTAAAATGTATATGTTGATACCTGGGCTTGAATGGCTGTCAGAGCTGGAAAAAATATATCACAGAGATACATAAATCTAAATGTAAAAAGTACATCATTGGCTATGCTTACTGAATCAATCAGGATACTCATTTTTCAATTCCATATACCAACCATGCAAAAAATTTTTGTCGATACTCACCTAGCTCCTATTCCCTGATGTCAATTAGTTGCAGTTAAAACCCCACTAAAAATTTTTATCTGGACTTTAAAGCAGGTTAGAAAATTCTGTTTTCAGGTTCTTGAAGTGTATTGATAAGAGAGTTTAAATAGATGAGACACAGGTGTTGTTTTTAGCATCAAAATAATATGAAAATATTTCTGTAGCACACTCTACCAGCTGGCTAACCAGTACCCATTCTCATGTGGGCTTTCTCTAAGCAATCAGGAAAAGCCTGGTACTCACTTTTCCTAACTTACCTTGTAGCAAAGGATAGTCATGTGACAGTCTGGCCAGTGTAATGTGAGTGCAAGTTTACAGAAACGCGAAAATCCAATGAATATAAATGGAAGCTTATGCTTTCTTGACAAAAAGGATAGATGTGAAGATTCCTCTCATATTTGTACTCCCCCTTCCACAAGATTCTTTCCATCTTCTATCAGGCACATGACCCGCTAATATGTAGATATGTAGATTAAGTGAAGGTACCCATGTTAAGCTACACATTAAATATTAGTAAAGCTTAATTTCTTTCTTAATTTTACATTAAAACATGCAGATATATTGAATATATTTTTCCCACACTCAGTGGATCGTCCTGAGCACTCCTCGGGGGTCACTTTGGAAGCCACCACTTTGAATAATACGAAGGGCTAGATATGTTCAATAAAAATACTCGCGACAATCCTGTGACTTGTTATCTTGTTATTATCCATATTTTAGAGAAAAGCTTCAGACAGACTAAGGGACCTGACCACATCCCCCCCCACCAAAAAAAACAATGCACAGATATTTTGACTATAAATGATTTTTATCATCATAAATTTCAAGACTGGAGAAGGTTTTTAAGGAAGTAAAGTGTTTTTACTCTATTTGTCAAGCTGTATCAAACACAAATATTATGCAATTAAACTATACCAAAAATATGTCAATTGTTTAGAGAAGAAACGAGTTAAATAGCCACATTTTTATATGAAAACTTCGATGAGTTAACAATGCTGCATGTTTATATGCTGTGCTTCATTATAATGAATTTGATACACAGCAAACTCAGAAAGACCTATTTTAATTCCTACTGTAATACTTTTAAAAAAAAATCAATAAAACTGGGGCTTCCCTGGTGGCGCAGTGGTTGAGAGTCCGCCTGCCGATGCAGGGGACATGGGTTCGTGCCCCGGTCCGGGAAGATCCCACGTGCCGCGGAGCGGCTGGGCCCGTGAGCCATGGCCGCTGAGCCTGCGCGTCTGGAGTCTGTGCTCCGCAATGGGAGAGGCCACAACAGTGAGAGGCCCGCGTACCGCAAAAAAAAAACAACAAAAAACTGTCTTCGGACACAGATTCTAATAGGACAGTAAGTCATCAACAAACCTTTCTAACACTCAACGCATTCTTTCTATTAAAGGTACCAAGGATGCAAAGGTAAGAAATGGCCCTTGGCACTGAAGAATTCATAACTGAGGAGGAAGGCATAAACAGTTATATGACATAATGTGATGAGACTGATAAAATAGGTTCCTACACAGTGCTATGAGATAAAGCAGAAAGTGATATCAACACATGCCTTACAAGTGGCATTTGAGCTAGACTTCTGAAGGATAAGCTGGTCCTCCCCAAAGCCCTGCATAAATACAGAAAATCTGAAACCTCTAATGTTTACCCAAATGGGTATCTGGTTTAATCTGGATTATTTCCAAGGCAAAACCAGAAATAAAGACAGGTCCGAAGCTCCTAAAAGTCTCAGGCCTGGGACTGAAGTCAGAGGCCAAGGATAGATACAGAGATGGCAGAGAGCAGTAGTTCTTGAAGTTCCAGGTTTCAGGATTCCTTTATGCTTTTAAAAATTATTGATGACTCCCTAAGAACTTTTGTCTATGTGGGCATATCTACTGATATTTACTGTATTAGAAATTAAAACAGGAAATTAAAAATATTTTAAAATTCTTTAAAAAATTATTTATTTATTTGGCTGTGCCAGGTTAGTTGCGGCATGTGGGATCTTCTTGTTGCGGCATGTGGGCTCTTAGTTGCAGCATGCATGTGGGATCTATTTCCCTGACCAGGGATCGAATCCGGGCCCCCTGCACTGGGAGTGTGGAGTCTCAACCACTGGACCACCAGGGAAGTCCCTAAAATTCTTTTTAAAGCAACAATAAACCTTACATGTTAATATATATCTATGAAAACTGTATTTTCCAAAGAAAAATACTGAGAATATTGACATTGTTTTACATTTCTCCAAATCTCTTTAATTAATAGAAGATGGCTAGATTCTCATATCTGCTCCTGCTTTCAATCTGTTGTGATGTGTTGTTTTGATTGAAGTGAATAAAGACAATCCAGCACACAGATATATAGTGGAAAAGGGAATTTTAAAAGCTTTTTCAGACGGTTGTGGGTATTCTTCTTTGATACTACAACAAACTCACAAATAGTGGTTTCTTAAAGGTTAGTTGCTATGTAGAATTTGAAACCATATCAAAGAACTTCTCTAACTCTGTTATATTAAAATCCACTGATCTATCTTGCACATGAAATTATCTATACATAATTTTGAAACATCATCCATTGGTCATTTGGCAAATATTGATTCCCTGAATTATTTAGATATTTCACATGTTGACACATTTCATCATATAATATTTAAAATAAGATTTCTTAATATCATCACCAATCTGTTTAGAAGTCTTCTAAATACTGGGAAGATCTCAAGCTTAAAGGGGCAGATACGAATTTTCCCAAATTCTAATTTTTGCTTCAAAGTCCTAATTTTATCATTGGCAACAAATACTGACAGTTGTTTCTCTTGAAGTGACAGGATCATTTTGCTCCTTTTCGAGTAAATATCTACCAAATAACACATGGTTTGTCAGTCATTCTTTCAAGTAAAGTAGTGTTCCCTGATACAGGCACCTAGCGAAGTTTACAACTCAGACAATAGTGCATGTGCTTTCCTTTGAGAAGATAGCACTTCGATGTGCAGCTGTGCATACTGCCCATACGATGTGCATACTGCCTATTTTGTCACACAAGATATTAGAAGAATGTGTACTTTAAGGATCAAGATTTAATAAAATTAATGCTTTTTTACTGCTTTATAAAGACATTCTTAGGTGAAACTGGCTCTTTTTTTTTTTTCAACTGAGAGTGCATGACCATGAAGAATACAACGACCACCACTAACAGTCTGTAGCCACTGCGTTGATTCATATGCTAGTGCCAGGGGGTTTTACCCACCATTGCTTATGCCCAATCTGTGCAAATGTCAAACAGTGAAGAAAGCAAATGATGTCTTAGTATTATTATGAAAAAGTCCTTTACTTCACAAACCCATCAAACTATCTCATGTTCCTCCATAGATCACAGTTTGAGAACAGCTAGCAAAGGGAACCAGCATCAAGACAGATATTTTTCATATATTCCACAATGCTAAGGGTACTAAGCCTTGGGCTGGGAACTGGGTTCACCTTGGTGATGAAATACTCCCTGCCCTCTAGTAGAGATGTACCCAGGACTTAAACTAATATAAATTAAGAATGTGAATTACTCATAATACATAGTTTTTACATATTCAAATTAGAAATCAGGATAGTTGTAGTTTTACACTGTTATATAATAAATACTACCAGAAACCAATGGCGATTTGATGACTACTGATTACTTACAAGTGACATTTGAGCTGGACTTTGGAAGGATAAGCTGGTCCTCCCAAAGCCCTGCATAAACAAAGTTTTTTTCACCTTTTTTTCTGTAAATCTGCAAGACTTTAATTTAGGTATTAAAAGTTAAATCTTAAAAACTTGCAAGAACTTAGATGACGATATAGTATAGCAAGTAGATGATGTGTACCTGATTAACAGATGTTGAATAGTACTGAAAAATCACTACTGGCTCCTTTCCTACTTTATTGTTTACAAATCAGCAAGCAAGCAGGCTTGGGAATACTATGGAAGCTGCGTGATTGGCCTACAGTGGGGAAGAAGTTCCCACTGATATCCAGCAATCTTCCTTCCTTCAGTAACATTATAGAGAGAATGAACACTCCCCTTAATTGTTAATTATTCCATTAGTGTATAATTTGTGGTCAGCTTCCTCAGCAACAAATAAAATAACTGCTGTGCCCAGACAAGGAGGAAAACAGAACAAAACAGAACACAAGATTTAATGCGACCCTCTAAAGACTAAGTATTTCTAAAAGTTAATTTAACATCATATAACTCATGAGGTAAAGATAGTTTCTTTGTCCTATAACCCCTTTAATGTATAAAATCTCTACTAGTGGTTTAAAACTGTTTACAGCTTTGAGATCACCAAGTACATTATTAAGGAATCTAGGTGTCATGTAAAATAAAACAATATTTGAAAATCCTATCTTTTTTACTTTTTTTACTACTTTTTTCAAAAAGTACAATTACATATGTTTCATGGATGATACAGTTTTAAGTAAGTTTAAAAAAAAATGCTTTTGTTGAAAGTCTTCCTAAATTTCAAGAGATTGTTACCTCTCTTTCCTAATACATATAAATGCTAGATACCTCAGTTCAAGAATACTCTAGAAACAAAGACATTCTATTAATGACAAAAAATCATGAACTTTTCTTCTTTTTCTAATCTCACTAAGCCTACATACACACCTCCACCCCAAGGGCTTGAAAGTTGCTAAGAAAGGAAGGAAAGGTTAAACAAAAAAAACAACTCTAAGAAAATAGCCTAATGCTTTTTTGTCAGATTCTAGGACAAATGCATTAATAACAACAAGAATAACAATAATGTAGTAATAGCAGCTAGCACTTACAGAATCTACTATGTGCCAGGCAAATTGTGAGTACTTTACATATATCAATGCATTTAATCCTCATAACAGCTCTGTGAGATAAGCACAATCATTCCTGTTTTACAGGTGAGCACACTGAGGGATAGAGAGGTTAAATAACTTGCTCTTCTTATGAAAAGGTATAGTCTCTGGTCTTCACAGTATAATTTCAGGCAGAATATACAACTTACTTTGTGGTCTGATCTCAGGGTATTAAGGGTCTTATGGAGGGCTCAGTACCCCCAAAAAATCATTCTCTCTGTTGCTGACTCAGAATTGAAATATTACCTAGAAAGAACACTGTGCTAGAGCCAGGGACCTGAACTCTAGTTCTGGCCCTGTAGTTTAAAAAGCTGTGTGATGTTAGCCTTAATAGCATTCATTCTGCTTTTTGGTTTTATCATTTGTAAGACAAACAAACAAAAGAGAAATGAATTATGATTTATTTGTTCAATTAAAATGCACTAAGCACCTATTAAAAGTACTAGGCAATATGCATTACTGAGAACCTGTAAAGTCTGTTTTCCCAGTTAATATCTCACAAGAGGATCCTGCAGCTATTTTAGCTTGCACCTTAAAATCTGGCATGCTTTTTAAGGATGAAAGAGATGAAACCAAGCCAAAGAAGTTTAATGACTTGTCCAATAAGGAAATTTAAAGTAAAACCAGGCATAATCCTTCAGCTATTCTAATTTTACCAAAGTTGCCACAAGCAATAATGGAGTGCATTTTTTTCATTCAACAAAAATTTACTGAACATCCATTACATGTTAGGATTGGAAATATAATGGGAGGCAAAAAGTCCCTTTCTTACAGAGTTTATAACACTTGCCATAAAGGAAGAACTTAATAAGTGGTTAAAGAGTTTATTTTAAAATATGACCTGATGGCTTAAGTCACGAAAATATCTTTAGAACAGATTTTTCTTCCTAGCCAGATTTACAAAGAAGCTTTATCCAACTTTCTACAGAGAGATGATTCTTTAAACATTTCTTTAAGCTCTCAAAACATTTTTGAGAGATGGTTCTTTAAAATCAAACTCAACTGGAAGTGAAATTTAAGTATATTATTTAGTTTTACTGTAATATGGTACCAACTGTGTAAACTGAGTTACATGTACAAAATAATATATTACTCATTAACTTCGTACAAGTTTAAGGTATTAAATCCATTTTTTCAAGCATCTAGTTTCATTCCACTTCTAATCAACGATCT
Source organism: Aethalodelphis obliquidens (assembly GCF_003676395.1). Classification (NCBI taxonomy): domain Eukaryota; kingdom Metazoa; phylum Chordata; class Mammalia; order Artiodactyla; family Delphinidae; genus Aethalodelphis; species Aethalodelphis obliquidens. The sequence goes on along the minus strand of NW_020837984.1, from coordinate 8,347,504 downwards.
TCTAAATTAGTATTTTTCAAATATGTCAATCATCAGAATCACATGGAATACAGGGAGAGTCTGCTGACATTTAGTTCAAATACGGATTCTGTGGTCCTACCCTCAAAAATTCTGATTCAGTAGGTAAGGGGTGAGACCCAGGTGATTTTGATGCAGCTGGGCAATGGGGTCACAGTTTATTAGCAAACTCTAACCTGGCTTGAGTTCCATAAAGATTCTGCTCACAAGAATTTAGTGAGTATTTCCTCTGATCTGGGCCCATAGTATTGGGTTCAACTCTTTTGAGTTAAATATTGAATTCAGCACACATATGCATGCATTCAACAAAAAAGTATTAAGACATTACTATGTGCCAGGCATTGTTCTAGGCACTTGGGATATATCTGTGATATATCAGGTGAATAAAATGAATGAATTCCTGCCCATGCAGAATATACATTTTTTTCAAGTACAGATGGAATATTTACCAAGACAATCATATTCTGGGCCATAAAACAAGTTTCAATAAATTTAAAAGATTTAAATCATACGAAGTTTGTTCTCCAAATACCACAGAATTGTTAGGAATCAAAAAAGGAGAAATATTTAGAAAAATCCCAAGTATTTAGAACTAAAAAACATTTCCTAAATAGCCCATGGTTAAAAAAAAAAAGAAAGAAAGAAAGAAAAGAAAAGAAATTAGAAGGTATTTTGAGGACTTCCCTGGTGGTGGCGCAGTGGTTAAGAATCCGCCTGACAGTGCAGGGGACATGGGCTTGATCCCTGGTCTGGGAAGATCCCACATGCAGCAGAGCAACTAAGCCCATGCAGAACAACTGTGCCCGCATGCCCTAGAGCCTGTGCTCCGCAACAAGAGAAGCCACTGAAACAAGAAGCCCACGCACCACAACGAGGAGTAGCCCCCACTAGCCTGCATGCAGCAACAAAGATCCAATGCAGCCAAAAATAAAAATTAAAAAAAAGATTAAAAAAAAAAAAGAGGGCTTCCCTGGTGGCGCAGTGGTTGGGGGTCCGCCTGCCGATGCAGGGGACACGGGTTCGTGCCCCGGTCCGGGAGGATCCCACATGCTGCGGAGCAGCTAGGTCCATGAGCCATGGCCGCTGAGCCTGCGCGTCCGGAGTCTGTGCTCCACAGCAGGAGAGGCCACAGCAGTGAGAGGCCCGCGTACCGCAAAAAAAAAAAAGCAAGTATTTTGAACTGAATGAAAATGAAAGTACAGCATGTCAAAATTTGAGGGATGAAGCTAAAACAACTCTTACAGGGAAATATATATCATTCAACATCTATATGAGAAAAGAATGAAGGTCTCAAAATCAATTACCTAAGCTTCCACCTTAAGAAACTAATAAAGAAAATAATAAAGATCAGAGTGCAAATCAATGAAATAGAAAAAAGAAAAAAACAATAAAGAAAATCAATGAAATGAACAGCTGGGTCTTTGTGAAAATCAATAAAACTGATTAACCTTTAGCCAGATTGATCAAGGAAAAACAGGAGAAGATAAAAAATATCAGTATAATGGGGGCTTCCCTGGTGGCTCTGTGGTTAAGAATCTGCCTGCCAATGCAGGGGACACGGGTCCGAGACCTGGTCTGGGAAGATCCCACATGCCACAGAGCAACAAAGCCCATGCACCACAACTACTGAGCCTGCGCTCTAGAGCCCATGAGCCACAGCTACTGAGCCCATGTGCCGCAACTACTGAAACCCGCATGCCTAGAGCCCGTTCTCCGCGACAAGAGAAGCCACCACAGTAAGAAGCCCACACACCGCAACAAAGAGTAGCCCCTGCTCGCCGCAACTAGAGAAAGCCCGTGCGCAGCAACGAAGACCCAACGAAGCCAAAAAAAAAAAAAAAAAAAATCAATACCAGAAATGAGAGATATAATAAAATTAAAGATTCTATAGACATTAACAAGATAAAAGAAAGGTATGAACAAATATTAACAGGATAAATAAAAGAATATTATAAACTTTTTGCCAATAAATTTGAAAACCAAGATGAAACGAACAAATTCTTTGAAAGATAATAAACTACCAAAGCTCTCTCAAGAAGAAATAGATTACTTGAATAGCTCTGTATCTACTGAAGAAATTTAACTTATAGTTAAAAGTTTTAACTCAAAGAAAACTCCAGACCCACATGACTTGGTTAATTCTCCCAAACATTTAAGAATGAAACAATCTCAATTCTACACAAACTCTCACAGAAAATTAAAAAGGTGGTAATACTTCTCAAATTATTCTAGGAGCCCAGAAGTACCCTGATTTCAAAATCACAAGAAGACATTACAAGAAAAGAAACTCCAGACCAATATTCCTCATGAAAAATAGATGTAAAAATTCTTAACAAAATTATTGCAAATCAAATCCAACTAAAAGGATAATTCATCTTGATCAGGTAGGGTTTCTCCTAGGAATGCATGGTTTGTTTTAACAAGTGTAAGGAAAATTCTAACACTTCAGAATAAACAAAAGGTCTTATTGATGTCCTTTCAATGCAAGGCTAAAGCCTCCAAGGATTACCTGAACCTATAGGCATATATGCCTTTGTCTTTAACCAAGTTATTTTATAGTAAACAACAAGGTTTCTCAGCCTTGGAACTTTTGACATTTGGTGTTGGATAATCTTTTGTTGTGGGGGGCATTATAGGATATTTAGGAGTATCCCTGGCCTTATGCACTAGATGCCGGTAACACCACCCCTCCCAGTGTGATAATTAAAAACCATCTACTGACACCGCCAAATGTGTCCTAGGGGACAAAATCATCCCCAGCTGAGAACTACTGCTTTAGAGACTAAAGTTAACTTGTGGAAAATCAATAGCAATGCAAATAATTCTTATCTATATACTTACAAATAAATTCAATCTGGTGAAGTGACAACCCCTCCAACCAAAGAGTCAGTTTTGCACCCATCTATAAATTCATTTCAGTATTCCTGACCTATAAATGTGTCAGTTCCTAGCACTCTCATTTGACCAGACTGTAACATCTTTCTGGCCCCTCATTTAAAAATGAGTTTAAAAAGATTTTGACACATGATCATATTATATTTTTATGAGTCATGATTTTACCTTTTATGAAAATTTAAAACCACTTTATCGAGGTGTACTTGACATACATAAAGCTGTACATATTTAATGTATACAACTTGATGAGTTAAAAATTATTTTGGGGGACTTCTCTGGTGGTCCAGTGGTTGAGAATCTGCCTTCCAATGCAGGGGACACGGGTTTGATCCCTGGTTGGGGAACTAAGATCCCACAGTCATAGGGCAGCTAAGCCCTCACGCTGCAACTACTGAGCCCGCATGCCACAACTAAAGAGAAGCCTGCACGCTGCAACAAAGAGCCCACATGCTGCAGCAAAGATCCCGTGTGCTGCAACTAAGACCTGATGCAGCCAAATAAATTTAAAAAATGTTTTTTAACACAACTAAACATCAATCAATGTAATTCATGGTATTAAAGATTAAAAAAGAAAAAGTGCAAATGATCATCTCTGCAGATGCAGAGAAAGCACTGGATTCAACATCTATTCTTCAAAAAAAATTCTTAGCAAATTAGGAATAGAAAGGAAGTTCCTGTGATAAAGAACATCTATAGAAAATCTAATATTATATTTAATGGTGAAAAACCAATTTTACCCCACTAAAACAGGAACAAGACAAGGAATTCCATTCTTACTACTTCTATTAAACATTGTACTGGAGATTCTAGTCAGTGTAATAGGGCAAGAAAAATAAAAATCACTCTTATTGGAAAGGAAGAAGTATAATGAGCTTTATTTGTAAATCATTTATGTATAAAATCCTATGGAAACTACAAAAATGCTACTATAACTAATAAATAAGTTTAGTAAGAGTGCAGGAGAAACTATCAAGATAAAAAATCAATTGCATGCCCATATACTTTACCAGTAAGTAATCTGAAATTTTTAAAATTACAGACTTTGTCTTCCAGGAAGATACAGTAGGTGTACTTTTCCCTATTCCTCACTCTAAGCACAAACTGAAAACTCTGTACATTATGTCAAACAGAGACTCTAAAAAATGGAGAGAAGGGAGACTATTTGGGGACTTCAGGACCCAAGGAACAGCATGAGTTCCTGGGCTTTCTTTTTGCTTTATATATCCCAGATTTCAGATAAAGAAGCTGGCAAATCAGAATGGCCTTTGACACAGATAAAAGCCCCAATGAAAGTCTGCTCTCTCTAGCCAAAGAACCAAGAAAAGGGAAGCCTAGCAAGACAGAAAACATTCAGACAATAACCACAGACTCCAGCCAAACACCGCAGAAAAAAACTGTGGTCCTACTCTCACCCACACAAAGGCACAGTAGGGGGCCTAGATTTACCACTCTTGCCAACTGCTAATAAGAACCTACTACACTGTCAGTGGAGGCCACCTGGAGAGCCTGGACTTCAACCCTTACCTGGCAACAGTGAGGCACCCCTTCTTCTCCCTGCTGGGATGATGTCAGAGGAGGCCTAGTGAAGAGTCAGTACTTTTAATACCACCCAGTGGTAACGAGGCCAACCTTCCCCTACAGTGTCAGTGGAGGCAATGTAGGGAGCAATACTGAGGTATTCTCACCTCTCCTACCTAAGGAGTTAACAGTGTTGGCCTAGTAGGAAGCAGGAACTCCCACACCTACCCAGCAGTAATGCAGAGCACCCCCTCCTGGGGTGTCAACTGATGCCAAGTGAGGAACCTAGACTTCTAAGCCTACCTGGCAGTAATGAGGTAACATCTCCTATTTCCCTGATGGAGTTGTGTCCCCCTCACGAAAAAAAAAAACAACCCAGTGAAAACAGAAGTTTTAAATAACACCCAGAGTCTCAGAACATAGTACAAAAATGTCCAGGTTTCAATAGAAAATCACTCATCAATAGAAAATCTTAACAGGTACTAGGAAAATCTTGAACTGAAAAGAAAAAGACAATCAACAGACGTCAAATCACAATGACATATATAAGAATTACCTAACAAAGATTTTAAAGTAGTCATCATAAAAATGTTTAGATGAACATTTACAAATATGTTTGAAACAAATGAAAAAAGAAGTTTTCAGGAAGAAACAGAAGATATAAAAAGAACCAAATGGAAATTTAAAAGCTAAAAATTACAGTAGCCAAAATAAAAATACCAGTGGAGAGGTCAACAACAGAATGGAGGGAACAGTGGAAAGCATTAATGAACTTGAAGATAAAACAATACAAATTACCCAATGAGCAATAGAGAGAAAAATATACTGGGAAAAAAAAAAACTGAACAAATTCTAAGGAACCCATTAATTTGTAAGAAAAGAGCCAACATTTGTGTCGCTGGAATCACAGGAGATGAGAAAGAAAGCAAAGCTGAAAAGTGTTTGAAGAAATGATAGCTGAAAACTCCCCAAATTTGGCAAAAGACATAAACCTACATATTCAAGAAGTTAAGTGAATACCAAACAGGATAAACCCAAAGAAATCCATGCCAAAACATCATAGTTAAATTTCTGAAAACTAAAGACAAAAATTCTTGAAAGCAGCCAGAGAGAAACAGTGCATTATCTATAAGGAGAAAACTATTCAAATGGGAGTAGATTTCTTATCAGAAACAGTGCTGGCCAGAAGGAAGTGGCACAACCTTTTTCAAGGGCTAAGAGAAAAGAATGGTCAAGCAAGAATCCTATACCAAGCAAAAATGTCATTTAGGAATGAAGACATCCTCAGGTGAAAGAAAACTAAGAGAATTTGCTGCCAGCAGAATTATCCTAAAAGTGGCTAAAGGAAGTTTTCTAAACTGAAAGGAAATGATTAAAGAATCTTGGAACATCAGAAAGAAAGAACACAGTAAGCAAAAATATGGATGTATACAATAGGCTTTACTTCTCTCAAGTTTTCTAAATTATGTCTGAGGTTGAGGCAAAAATTATAACACTAATGTGATTCTAAATGTATATAGAGGAAATATTTAACACAATTATATTACAAATGACAGAAGGTAAAGAGAAATAATGGAGTTAAGATTTCTATACTTCAACCAGTAAAATGACACCACCAGTAGACTGTGATAAGTTATATATATAATGTGAAACCCAGAGCAACCACTAAAAAGGCTATACATATATGAAAATCCCACAGCTAATGTCAATACGCAATGGTGAAAAACTGAAAGTTTTTCCTCTAATATCAGGAACAAGACAAGGATACCCACTCTCACCATGTCTTTTCAACATAGAACTAGAAGTCCCAGCCACTGCAATTAGGCAAGAAAAAGAAATAAAAGCCTAATCAAAAAGGTAGAAATAAACTTGATCATGCTAGCATACTGATCTCAGACTTCTGTACTCCAGAACTGTGAGTAATAACTTGCTGTTGTTCATTCGTCATCCAGGCTATGGTACCCAGTCTATGGTGCTTTGTTATAGCAGCCCAAATAGACTACGGCAACTAGTATATTAGTTTGCAAGGGCTGCCATAACAAAATATCACAGAATGGGTGGCTTAAACAACAGGAATTTTATTTTCTCACAGTTCTAGAGGCTAGAAGTCAAAGATCAAGGTGTTGGCAGGTTAAGTTTCTCCTGAGGCCTGTCTCCTTGGCTTGCAGATGGCCACCTTCTTGCTGTGTCCTCATGATCTTTCCTCTGTGTGTGTACATGTATGGTATCTCCTTGTATATCTAAATTTCTTCTTAAAAGGACACCAGTCAGGTTAGATTAGGTCCACATATGACCTCATTTAACCTCATTTAACCTTAATAACCTCTTTAAGGGCCCTATCTCCAAATACAGTCACATTCTGAAGTACTGGGGGTTAGGGCTTCAACATATAAATTTTAGGGGAACACAATTCAGCCTGTAACAGACTAGTATGTAATTCTCAAAACGCAACAGTAAAAAATCAAACACTCCAGTCAGAAAATGGGCAAAACACACTACTAGACATTTTGCTAAAGAGAATATACATTTGTCAAATAAACTAATGAACAGATGCTCAACATTATTAGCCTTTAGAGGAATACAAACTAAAGCCACATTCACATATCACCACACACCTACCAGATGGTTGAATTAAAAAATAATGACAACACCAAATGCTGGGGAAGATGTGGAGAAACTGGATCAATCATACATTGCTGGTGGGAATATAAAAAGTTACAGCAACTCTAAGAAAATAATTTGGCCATTTATTAAACACTAAACATGCAATTACCATACAACTCAGTAGTTGTACTTCTTGGCATTTATGCTAGAGAAATAAAAACTTATTCACATAAAAACTTGTACTTGAATGTTTACAGAAGTTTTAGTCACAACAGCAAAAAACTAGAAACAGTCAAACATTCTTCACCAGATGAGTGTTTTAAGTGGTATATCCATACCATGGAGAACTACCAATAGATGCAACAACTTGGATGAATCTCCAGAGAATTACAGTCAGTAAAAAAAGCCAATTCCAAAATGTTACATACTGGGGACTTGCCTGGTGGTCCAGTGGCTAAGACTCCATGTTCCCAATGCAGGGGGCCCAGGTTAGATCCCTAGTCAGGGGACTAGATCCCACATGCATGCTGCAACTAAGAGTTCGCATGCCACAACTAAAGATCCCACGTGCTGCAACTAAGACCTGGAGCAGCCAAAATAAATAAGTAAATAAATATTTTAAAATAACAAAAAACAAAACAAAAAACCAAAATGTTACATACTGTATTATTCCATTTATATAACGTCCTTGAAGTGACAAAGTTATGGAAATGGAGAACATTAGTGGTTGTGGCTATAAAAGGGAAACTATGGGTATCTTTGTGATGATAGAAATATTTTATGTCTTGACTGTATCAATGTCAATATCCTGATTGTGATATGTACTGTATAGCTTTGCAAGACACTACTACTGGGGGTAACTGGATAAAGTATATATGGGATTCTTTCTGTATTATTTCTTAAAACTGCATGTGAATCTATAATTAATTCAAAGCAAAACGATTTTTAATTTTGAAAATTACCATTTGCAACCGTTTTTAAAATATGAAACACTTTGGCATAAACTGGACTAAAAATGTGGAATACTGGTAAACTGAAAATTATAAAACATTGCTGGGAAAAATTAAAGACCTAAATAAATGGAGAGAGATGATGTATTCATGGATTGAATATTGATAAGATGTCAATTCTCCACAAACTGAACTATAGATTCAATGCAATCCCAATCAGAAATTGACAAGCTGATTCTAAAGTTTGTATATATGGAGCAAAGGGCCTAGAACACAACTCTGAAACAGACACAACTTTGAAATAGAACAAACTTGGTGGACTCACACTTCCTGACTTTAAAACTTGGGATAAAGTGACAGTAATCAACATAGTTTTGTATGGTATAAAGGTAGACAAATAGATCATTGGAACAGAACAGAGTGCAGAAATTGACCCAAATTTATTCAGTCAAGTAATTTTCAACAGAAGTGAAAAGGCAATTCAGAGGAGAAAGGATAATCTTTTCAACAAGGTGCTGAGATGACTGGATATTCCTATGCTAAGAAAGAAAAAGCAAGAACAAAAAAATACACAAAAAAACTTCAATCCATACGTTGTACCATATAAAACTATAAAACTTCTAATGAAAACATAGGAGGAAACCTTTGAAATCTTGGGTTAGACAAAGATTTCTTGGATACAACACCCAAAGCAAAATCTTGCGAATTAAATATATCTTGTATTTATCTACTTCTCTCCATCTCTGTTGTCACCACTTTAGTCTCAACCAACATCATATTTTGCCCAGACTATTTGTTTCCATCTCCTCTTACTTCTACCCCTGTCCTGTCAAACCATTTTCACAAAAGTGAGAGTGATGTTTTAAAGTGTATATATATATATATATATATATATAAAATCATATGATTTCCCTGCTTAAAACTCTTTTAATAGATTCTCATGTCCCTTGGGATAACATAGCCTTCAAAGGCCTGGCATGATCTAATCCCTCTCTAGTTCTCAGCTTTGTCTTGCACTATTTATCCCCCTTACTTATTCTGCTTTAGCCACAGTTGCCCATCAGTTCCTCTAATATGTCAAACTCCTCTAATATGGCAACCATGGCTGTTCTTTCAGCATAAATTACCCACCTCTCCGCTCCTTCACTATCTAACTGGCTAATCCATACTCATCTTTCAGATCGCAACATAAATGTTACTTTTTAAGAGAGGTTTTATATGACCCCCAATCTAAATTTATACCCCAAGGCCTTTACACTTGCTGTTTCCTCTGCCAAGGAAGCTCTTTCCCTATATCTTTATATATCTCACACCTTGACATCATTTAAGAATCAACTCAAACATCACCTTCTCAGAAAGACCATTCATGACCACTTATTTAAAATACCATCCTGCCACCACTCACTTTAACATCTTACTTTGCTTTACTTTCTTATCAAATATGAAATTACATTCTTTAATTATGTGTTTACTTATTTGTAATCTTTCTAATTCCCTAGAATGTGAGCATCCCAAGGGCAGGGCTTTGTCTTGTTCACTACTCTATCCACATTGCCTGGCACGTAGTAGGACTCCAGGAATCTGCTATACAAATTAGAAACTCAGTCTTGTAGGGAAGACAGATATATAAATGAACAACTGTAATATAGAGAAATATGAGTAATAAATGAGCAGCACAAAGGGTGGAGGTATGGTCTCTGACTTAATGGCACAGGAGAGATTCTCACACAGAAGGAGGCATTTGAGTTAGATCTTAAAAGATGCATAGGGGCTTCCCTGGTGGCACAGTGGTTAAGAATCCACCTGCCCATGCAGGAGACGCGGGTTCGAGCCCTGGTCCGGGAAGATCCCACGTGCTGCAGAGCAACAAAGCCCGCGAGCCACAACTACTGAGTCCAAGTGGCCACAACTACTGAAGCCTGTGCGCCTACAGCCCGTGTTCTGCAATAAGAGAAGCCATCGCAATGAGAAGCCTGCACACAGCAATGAAGACCCAACACAGCCAAAAATAAATAAATAAATAAATAAATAAATAAATAATTTAATAAAAGGATGCATAGGAATGTATCCACTGGAAACTTGAGGTAAAAGAGCCTACGTGTGCAGTCATAGAGGAATGGAAGAGAAAGCATGTGAAGGGAACTGTAAATATTGGAGAAAGAAAGACCACTGCACAGGGTTCATGTGAGGGAGTGCTTGTAATATTTCACCTGCTCAAAATGTCCCTCCTCCATTTCTGTGTCCATGTTATACCAAACCAGTAAGATACAGGTTCAAATGTCACTTCCTCCATGAAACATTTCCTTGTCTTTCCTTTCTCCCAATTTCCATAACACATTCCATATATCACACATTCCTTAAGATAATTTACCCTCTGTATACTATTTTATGGTTATTTCATTACTATACAGGTATTATTTCCCCTATAAGCCTCTATACTGCTTGTAGTTCAAATAGCAAAAAGAAATCAAAAAATAAATTAGAAAGATAAGTGATTATTTTTTAGATTTGGTGATGGTGGAAGGAAGATATGTATTATTAAGTTGTAAATGATCACTGCTAAATCACAGATTGGGGGTGGTAACCTATTTGAAAACCTTATATTAGATGAGAAACTATGGATGAATTATTGTCCTTTGGGGGAGTAGATCTTTTGCTTCAATGTTTAGATTTCTTCCTTATCCCAAAATTTTAACCCCTTATTTTTTTAATTGAAGTATAGTTGCTGTACAATATTATATAAGTTTCAGGTATAGAATACAGTGATTCACAATTTTTAAACGTTACACTCCATTTACAGTTATTACAAAATACTGGCTATATTCCCCATGTTGTACACTATATCCTTATAGCTTATTATTGGTTTTTTCCTTATAGCTTATTTTATACCTAATAGTTTGCACCTCTTAATCCCCTACTCCTATACTGCCCCTCCCCGCTTCCCTCTCCCCACTGGCAATCAGTAGTTTGTTCTCTATATCTGAGTCTGCTTCTTTTTTGTTATAGTCACTAGTTTGTTGTATATTTTTAGATTTCACATGTAAGTGATATCACAGAGTATTTGTCTTTCTCTGTCTGACTTATTTCACTTAGCATAATGTCCTCCAAGCCCATCCATGTTGCTGCAAATGGCAAAATTTCATTCTTTTTAATGGCTGAGTAGTATTCCAGTGTGTGGATGTGCATGCACGTGTGTGCACGCACACCCACACACACCACATCTTCTTTATCCATTCATCTGTTGATGGACACTAGGTTGCTTTCATATCTCGGCAATTGTAAACAATGCTGCTATGAACACTGGGGTACATGTATCTTTTCAAATTAGTGTTTTTATTTTTTTCAGCTTAATCACTTACTTTAATCACATATTAATATCTCTGTTACTATACTCTTATGTGTATTCATTCCTTCACATATTTTTAAACTAGAACTATAGGCATTATGAGAGTTAACTACTACATAGATTCATAGGAATTTAATCTAACAATGCTACATTAAGTTTCAGCAGTTTAAGTATTTTATATACAATGTTAAGACTTAGCATGTAATTTTAATAAACCAAACAGATATAACCATTTCATGTTTATTTTTCCTCATAAACTTTCCCACTAGGCCTTCCAAAGAACTTTCAGTTATTAATAGTTGAAGTGTAAAATTATCTCTTTGTTTTAAATGCTTCTATATTCATTTTGGTTCTTTACAGCTCCAAAATTACTCATTACCACAAACAACAATATAGCTTACATAGGGAACTAATATTATCAGGAACCAGGGGGACACTGACGCTAAAACAGTCAGTTCTTCCAGGATGTACATGAATATAATAGACACCAAGGTTTAGATTTTGTTTTAAATTAAATCATTTGAAAAGAGAATCTATATGATTTATGAAGTAGCCTTCACAAATACCAGTTAGTAGTAATTCTGACTTTCCTAACCATAGCCGTTTTCCATCCATATTTTTGAAAGTGTATGTATGTATTTATCTAAACTGCATCTTTGTAATACAAAAAGGAAAAAAGTTAAAGAAACAGTTTATTTAAAGGACAGGAATTTTAAAACTGCAAGATAATTTCATCATAATTACAAAAGACCAGTAGAGGTATTTTGATCTATTTTTTTACTCTTCCATATTTTTGATATTTTGTAAACTTACTTTTCCTTTTCCCTTTCCTTTCTCCTCCCACTGTAGACACTCCCTTGAAGAAACAGTGCATCAACAATCCTTCCACGTTCAAAGTTGGCTACATCTGTTGCTCTTTTCCATTGATGAAAATTCCTGCCTTAATCCTATTTGACTTTATTCATGCAAAGGTCATCCTGAATTGAACAAATGGAGGAGTGATGGCAAAGCGCAGTGTTGAACATGGCCAAAAAAATGCTGCTGTGGAATATGTAACTAAGGTGTTCACACTGTCTCAGAAGTATTTGATGTATTTCATGTAGGCCTCCAATCCTGAAGCCTCCAATCTTGAACTGTGTTATATGTATTACTACCATATTTGCTAAACGTCATAACAATTATAATAATAAGCCTGATGTTTGGTAGTACACTGCTGTTTCTTTTTTCCTAGACCAAGTGTTGAATGTTCATATTACTAATCAGGCATCATGCCTACCTTCATAAGCATGAATTAACTCAGAGGATCCACTCTAACCGTATCATCACCATTAGTGTTTGGCAAACGCAGTCTTTTTTTTTTTTTTTTTTAGGTTCCTCCATGGAGTGGCATCTCTAAAACTTTCAATTCTCAAAATCTGTCAATGAAACTAAATTACTGTATTCAACTTAAAAAAGAAGTACCCAATGCCAATAAGCGGCAAAATAATGGATTTGGTTGTGCTTCAAATCTCTTTTTAACAGACACTTACGTACTACAGCTATCATACATCATGCCACTAGCCTTTTTCTCTATGCTAAATATAGCTCAAATCTATAATTTATTGCCATCCATATATAAGTGACCAAAACTAGGAGACATTAATAGAAATATTACAGTAAGTACTAAGATAAACTTGACTAAAGAAAGATTTATGAGGTGAAGATAATTATTTTTAATATGCTCATAACTCACCATGACTAAAATATGGGAACACTTACTCACACAAGCTTATGTCCAAGTTAAAAAAGATGCCTGCCAACATAAGAAGAACCAAGCTCAATTAGTTTCAAGTAATCAAGGAAAAGGTCACTGTTATTCCTATGGCATAATAAGGAAGAGAAATCTTGTCTATAATATATCGTGTAGTTGGTCTTAATGTGATTTTCAGTGTAAGGCAAAACTGAATACAGGACTAAAAAAAATTCCTTAGCTACTTATCATATAAAGTCAAATAGCTGTCACTGTTTCACAGTATAAAATAATCTAATAAAGAAGATATATTTTGGGCTTCCCTGGTGGCGCAGTGCTTGAGAATCTGCCTGCTAATGCAGGGGACATGGGTTCGAGCCCTGGTCTGGGAAGATCCCACATGCCGCGGAGCAACTAGGCCCGTGAGCCACAACTACTGAGCCTGCGCATCTGGAGCCTGTGCTCCGCAACAAGAGGCCACAACAGTGAGAGGCCCCCGCACCGCGGTGAAGAGTGGCCCCCACTTGCCACAACTAGAGAAAGCCCTCGCACAGAAACGAAGATCCAACACAGCCAAAAATAAAAATAAATAAATTAAAAGAAGGCTCAACATTAAAAAAAAAAAAAGATGTATTTTCCAAGAAAATATTTTAATGCATAGTTTTGTGTTGACAGCAAAGTATATGAGAATAAATATAAACGAAATAACATCATTTGTCAGCAAGCTCATCAATATACTTTAGTATAATTTCTCAAATTCTGAGACAAAACTCTAGATAAAATTCAAAGGATGTAAAAATAAAGACAAAAATTTCCCCATTTTAAATAAGATACCCCATTTTTTAAAAAGCCTGTGAGTAAATTAGTTTTGTTTGTTGAATCATACTTTCTCAATGATGCAATTTTAGGCTAAATATTTAGCCTTTACTTTCAATTTTTCTTATACTGATAGTGGCTTATCAGACCATGATTTCTCTGTTTTCCAGGCTTTTGGGTCTAGTAGTTAATGCATTATAGAATCCTTAAATGTATCAGCAAAGTTTACTACTTAAAAGAGGCCTTCCAAATTCTATTTTTATAAATAAAAGACTCTTTTTAGCAAGTAATTACTCAGTAAATCTGTTTACAAATTTGTATTTGCCTGCAGTATGGCACATTTACACTAGAAAGTGTGTGATGTACTGAATGACCTAAACTTTGCCTGTTTCCTTATTTTTTAAACAGGGAAAACAGCACACACCCTACTTATTTCATGGTTTTGTATAGAGAATAAAACAAATCATGCATATTTAAATGTTTCAGAGATTATAAACCACTTCATAAATGTAAGGAATTGTTATTATGCAAAGAGAACTCTGTCAACTGGTCAGCAGTTATATTTCTTTGAAGCAATGTTCAGTTCGTATGGAAATAGACACAGATAAACCAAGGTAAAAAGTTCTGTATCAAAGAGTCTTAAACTTTTCATTCCATAATTTTCTTAAGAACTTTTATGATCCTAGCAGTTGGGAACCACCATCATCTTCGTGATTCTTCTAGATGGTCTCAGCATGGAACTCCAGTATGTGTGAATATAAAATATTTGTGAGGGAACAAGTGGCAGGTGTTCCTACTCCCAGTCTAATGTTACCTGCTGTCATTTAATTCAGACCCAGTCTCCAAATTCACACCCAAAAACTTTTAGCAAGGCTGTGTGCTTTCATATATACGCTGCCTTAGTGAGAGACCACACATGGTGAATCTGGAGGGAAAGGTTCCTTACTCTAAGCAAAGGGACTGGCAGAGAGGAGATACTAGAAAATGATAAAATGTTTATGTTGCCTATTTCCCTATTAAAATACAGCATGAATCTTAAGAGACTACTGAAGCCAGTTTTACTTTCTCCACATGGGACTTACCAACATCCCTGTCCCAGGGATGATGTCCCTGTCTCAGCCCTTGTGCCCTTGTTCTCAATGTTGTTCTGACACAGGGGAGACCCCTCAGATCCTCAATTCATGACTGAAGTATCTTCTCTGTGAAGTTGACAATTAACAAATTGTCTCCCGGGAAGCTTCAACAGGCCAACGCCTCCTGATCACCCTGAGCTCAGACATCTTTGAATGAGGTTTAAGGGTCATTTTCTTGCAGTTTGCATTTTTGTTTTGTACATCAATTTCATTTTTTTTTTTTTTTTTTTTTTGCGGTACGCGGGGCTCTCACTGTTGTGGCCTCTCCCATTGCGGAGCACAGGCTCCGGATGCGCAGGCTCAACAGCCATGGCTCACGGGCCCAGCCGCTCCGTGGCATGTGGTATCTTCCCGGACCGGGGCACGAACCCGTGTCCCCTGCATCGGCAGGCGGACTCTCAACCACTGCGCCACCAGGAAAGCCCTGTACATCAATTTCATTTTAATTGTCCTATTTCACAAAATAGTACACCATGCTGATCCCTGGAAAAGGCAAGACCAATTCTACCGTTCTGCCATCTATGTGTAGGTGCATGTTTCAGATGGAAGAAAGGGAGAAGAAAGAATAGAAGAAGCTTAAAACTGTCTAAAACTGAATTCATTTTCTTAAACACAAACTTATCTTCTCATACTCTCTTTCTCTATTATAGGCAGAGCCAGGATGATCTTCCTTCCTTCCTTCCTTCCTCCCTCTCTCCCTTCCTTCCTCCCCGCTATGTATCTATCCATCCATCCAAAAGAATTTATTGAGCACTTAGTACATGTTACACACCCATGCTAGGCTCTAAGGACATAGAAATGAAAAATGGAGCTCATAGAGCAGTGGGGGAAAAAAGATGATAAAGTATCTAGGTAGAAAACAGTGATTGAGAAAAGGGGGATAGTTTATATAGGGTAGTCAGGGAAAGCTTCTTTAGAGAGTGACATTGAGAAGAGATGTTTCAGATGGAGTGAAAAACAAATATAAAGGCCCTGAGGCTAGAATGAACTAGGCATGCTTGAGGATGAGAAGACCAGCATGGCTCTAATAGAACAAAGAAGGCAGCGGATTGAAGGAAATAAGGTTGGAGAAAAAGGCAAAGACCAGGTCACATAGGGCCTTGTAGGCCATGGTGATTTTATTTTGCAATAGGAGGCCAACAGTGGGAATGAGGTAGTGACATAATGTGATCAATGATTTTAAAAGGTCATTCAGTGAGACTTTCAATTCCAAAAGATACTCTTGAAATATTTACACTTCAAAAGAACCAGAGCCTTCATAAAATACAAATTTTTATTGAATTGATGAGCACAAAATATTTTTTTCACATAAAGGAAAACCTGAGGATTGAACATTGAGATAAGAATTTTCTAAGGGCAGAAAAATGTTTTTGTTTTGAGTATATCTCTGTGTATACGTTATCTTTCACAGGAAGTAATTAAGTCAATAAGTAAATATTTTAAAAAATTGGCATACCCCTAACAACCAAGAAATCAATTCTGTCTAAACATTAAAATCATCTGGCTAATTAAAGAAAAACAAAACAAAATGGACGTCCAACTCTGACTTCTAGAGAGTTAAATTTACTGGCTTGGTGTAAAGCCCAAGCACTGATATTTTTTAGAAGTTTCCTAGCTAAAGTTGAGAACCACTACGCCAAGAAAACCCTTATACATGTATATCAAGATTTATAAAAAATATTCACAGCAGGGGCTTCCTTGGTGGCGCAGTGGTTGAGAGTCCGCCTGCCGATGCAGGGGACATGGGTTCGTGCCCCGGTCTGGGAAGATCCCACATGCCGCGGAGCGGCTGGTCCCGTGAGCCATGGCCGCTTAGCCTGCGCGTCCGGAGCCTGTTGCTCCGCAACGGGAGAGGCCACAACAGTGAGAGCCCCGCGTACCGCAAAAAAAAAAAGAAAAAAAAAATTCACAGCAGCATCATTTCTAGCAGCAGAAATTTGGGGAAAAATTCTTTATCATCAGGAGAATGAATAAACTGTGGTAAACTCCTTGCAACGGAATATTATATAGCAATAAAATTAAATAAATTATAGCTACACACAACATGGATAAATCATCAAAACATAACATTGAGTAAACAGAGAAGTCTGCCCAAAGGATAATGCATTTGTGCAAAGGTTGAAAACACAATTAAACAACATATTGTTTAGGTGTACAGGATAATGTCATTTTTACAAAGCTTGAAGTAAACATATTATTTAGAGGTTTGTACATATAAAAGAATGGTTAGCAGCCATGTGGTTGGCAGGGTGAGGTAGATCCCAGGCAATCACAGGCACAGGGATAGGGTGAAAACATTACAGGTAGCTTTGACATTATTGGTCATGTTTTAGTTCTTAACTTTGGATGGTGCTCACTTTATTGTTATGATCCATAACTTACATGTATATTCATAGTCTTTTGCATGAATCAGAAACCAAACAATAACAATTTTTTAAAAATTTCTACTGTGTAGAAAATAGACTGTGGAAAGGGTACATAAGTAGAAGCATAGAGATAATTGGGAAGCTACTGAAGTAATCTGGGAGAGAGTGTATGGTGGAATATACCACGGTGGAGTTGGGGCGATGGTGAGAAGTGATCAGATTTAGAATACATTTTGAAGAGTGGAACTTCTAGGACTTACTGATGAATAAAAAGTCTGCACTGTCCAAAATGGTAGCCATTAGTTATATATGAGTATCAAAATTAATTAAAATGAAAGAAAACTTAAAAATCAGCTTAAGTGTACATGTGGCCAGTGGCTAACATATTAGCACAGATATAAAACATTTCCATCACTACATAAAGTTCCATTTGAAAGACAGTGTGTGGGAAATGAAGGAGAAAGGATGGTTCCTAAGTTCTCTGCCTGAGCAGCTGGGTGAATGGCAGTGCCATTTACCTAGGGATGGGGAAAATCAGAGGAATAGCAAGTTTGGAAAGAAAATTAAGAGTTATTTTGCACAAGAAGAGCTGTTGAGCAGACACAGATCAGGGAGAAGTTGGAACTAGATATACATATTTGGAATATATTGGGTTGGCCAAAAGTTCATTTGGGTTTTCTATAACGTCTTATGGAAAAACCCAAATAAACTTTTTGGCCAACCCAATATTAATGTATAGATAGTATTTTAAATCACAGGATTAGACTTGATTGCAAAATGGTATCTCCCCTTTGGAAGGCCTCTTGACAATAAATATCAAAATTACAAAGGCATTATCCTTTGACTCACTTCAGGACATTTATCTAACATATATGAAATAATCTGTATACAAGGTCCTTCATTGCAGCATTGCTCAGAATAACAAAAGACCAGAAACAACACCATCTATGGGTAACTGGCTAAATAAATTATGGCACATTCAAATAGAGATGTAAAACAGAATGAAGATGCTCTCCACATACTAAAATGGGAAGATTTCCGGGATATACTGTTAATTTAAAAGAGCAAAATTAAGGGGCAGAACAGTATTTACAGGATGTTACCTTTGGGGCAAAAAAGGAAGAGTAAGAAAAAAATATTTAGATTTGCTTGTATCGGTGTAAAAACCACTGGGAGAACACACAAAAAAACTAATGAGTGATTATCTTTAGGAAGCTGGGGTGGAGAGGAGTGTAGTATGGTGAATGGGGACAGCGGTGGTAGCAAGACTTCCTGACGTGTACCTTTTTATGTTATTTTGATTTTTGAACCATGTTAATATATTACCTGGCTAAAACAATTCCACTAACATTTTCTAAAAGGAAATAATAATCAGCTACATTTAGGTATCAATGAGATAAGGACTAAAATTGACAACTGGATTTGGCAAGTTGGAGATGACCTTAACCAGGGAAGTTTCAAATGTTAGAAGTAGGAATAAAAGCCTGTTTGCAGTGGACTGAAAGAACCAGAGATGATGAGTATAGAAAACTTTTCAGAATAAGGAAGAGAAATTGGGAAGTAGTTGAAAGAACATGTGATATCTAGAAAGTTTAGGGTTTTTTTTAAGATGGACTATATCATACTTTATTTGTAAGCTAATTGAAGTGGTCAGGCACAGAGTAAGGAACTAATGCAGGAAGGAGAGTGATAAAACCAGGGTCAAAACTCTTGAGCAGACCAGGGGTATGGGTCTAATACACATGTTGGTGGGTGGGTGATCCTTGGATAAAGGCAGGGACAGGTTCATTTGTTAAAACCTAAGGCAGAACGTGAGGTTACAAATCATGCTGCCCTCTTCTCAACACACACGTAACATGCACACACACTCCAACTTCAAGGGCCTTCCACCACATATAGTTTAATACTCAAACAGTTACTATGGTCCATGAGATCCTCCAGGACCTGGGCAGTACCCACCTCTCCAAACTTGTACAACATCACTTGCTGCTTGCTCACTCCACTCCACTTACATGGACCTTCTTTCAGTTCTTTAAACACAACAAGTTATTTCTTGCTTTGGGGCCTTCATACGTGCTACCTGGAATTCTTCTGCCCTACTCTTCCTGCTGTTGTCTCCTTACTATCGCTTAATGGGTCTACCATCATTCTCTCTCTTATAGTATACTGTTCTTTTCCTCCAAAGCACTTACCATGATTTTCAGGTATATACTTATGGGTTCACTTTGTAGTACCTCTGGAAGTCAGAAACCACATCTGTTATACCCAGTATTCTAACATAATGTCTGGCACACTGTGGGTACTCAAAAAATATTATTTTTAATTGTGGTTAAAAAAAAAAACCCACACAGCATTAAATTTACCAGCTTAACCATTTTTTTTTTTTTTGCGGTAGGCGGGCCTCTCACTGTTATGGCCTCTCCCGTTGCAGAGCACAGGCTCTGGACGCGCAGGCTCAGCGGCCATGGCTCACGGGCCCAGCCGCTCCACGGCATGTGGGATCTTCCCGGACTGGGGCATGAACCCGTGTCCCCTGCATCGGCAGGCGGACTCTCAACCACTGCGCCACCAGGCAAGCCCTTAACCATGTTTTAAGTGTATAGTTCAGTCCTCAATAAATGTTTTTTGAATGAGTGAAATGAGCAACACAACCAGTTGCCCAAGCTAGAAACCACTGAATCATCCTTGATTCTTATTCTTCCCTTTTCTCCCTCAGGCCCTGTTCTTTAGCTTTGTCTTTTCTAACTATAGTTTTATTCACCCTTTCATTCCCTCTTCACTGCATTGCTCGATGGCTCAGACCCCCATGACTTCTAGCCTGGACTATTATAAAACTTTCGTATCTATATCCCTGTCTTCAGGTTCATCACTCTCTATCCTTTACTTACTGTCTTCAAAGGTTTCATTCTACTGAAATCTGATCATGTCTTTCCTTTACCAAATAAAAACTAAGGGTGTACAGGGTTCAACCTGGAAATAACAGAATAAGCAGTGGTTCTGTTTTATAATCTTGGAGCCAGGATCTATGAAGAGAGGTCATTGATGCTAAAAGTCACAGCGAAGAGCAGAAGCTGATGACAGGGAAGGCAGTGGGGATAAGGCAATGGAGAATGAATCTTACGAGAAGCTGTTCTGGAAATGCCATTAATTCTGTTACAGGAGGGCTCTTTTTTCAGGGCCTACTCTGCTTCCATAGCCATTACTAGTATTATTACGATTATTACCTTAAGATAGAATTTACATACCGTAAAACTCACCCTCTTAGTGGGCAGTTCTGTAAGTTTGACAAATGTATACAGTTGTATAACCTCTACCACTCCATTATCCCTCCCTCAAATTTCTATGTATCCCCTCACCCCCTGATAATCACTGGTTTATGTCACTGGCATTTCTGTCCCCATGGTTTTGCCTTTTGTAAATGCCACATAAGTGAAATCATATAGAATGTAGCCTATTGGGTCTGGCTTCTTTCATTAAGCATAGTGCATTTGAGATTCATCCATGCAGTTGGGTGTATAAACTACTGAAGCCTTTTAATAATGCCATTCTGTACCTGGTTTCAATAGATGGCTACTATTGCTACCGTCTACACAATGAAGTCCGAATTTCTAGCAATCACACACAAAAATATTCAGAACCAGATTCCACTTTTATGTCCAGGTACTCCATCACACCAGTAGTGCTCATGGTCTCTTAAACTAGGCACTTTCATAACTCAATGCTTTTGCCTATCTGTTCTTTTTGAAATGGCCTTCTCCTTCTTTCTTTGCTCATCTAGTGAACTCTAATTGTCCTTTAATAGCTCAGATCAGTTGTGATCTCTACTGCTTCTCTCACCTCCAATACACTGCCCTACAGTACACGTCACACTACACCACACACACACTCACACATTTTCCCTGTTCCTAACCTCTAATGAGGCGTGCTTGGAAAAGAGGTAACGTGGTATAAAGTAACGCTCTCATTAATGGTCTTATAGAATTCTAGCCTATCTCTATTATAGCCCTAATTTTACTGTATCATACTTTTTGTTTATGTGACTGCCATATTGGGTAGGTTGAGAGATAGCTGAAGACAAAGACTTCGTCTTAGTCATGTTTTTCCTCCTAGTTCATAGTACAGTTCCTTGCATAGAGTAAGGGCTATATAAAAAATGAATGTATGAAGTAGCACATGAGGACAGGCATGTCGCCAGATGTCTTTTAAGATGTTTTATGTTTAGTAGACTCCCTCTAACCTCACCCTCCCCATCCAAAAAAAAAAAAAAAACTTTGAAAGCCACTTCTATATAACACTTCTTTCTTAGAAAAAGAAATATAATTATCCTTTTTGTTTTCTGTTTCATCCATTTTTGAATTGGTTTATTTCTCACCTAAGCAAAAGCAATTAACCTATTATTAACAAATATTTATTGGAAATACACTGCCCCTTGTCCTGGCAAATTTTAAGATAAATAATATGATTTTAGTAGGATAAATAATTTATTTTTACTTCATGTTCATATTGTAGTAAGAGTAGCAATGAGTACTGCTGAACTGCTTGCTGTAGCATTCCAAATGACTGCTGTCTCTAACCCAGTATCAAAAGAGGGTAACTCTTGAGAAGTTTTCAGATTCTATTTTACAGCACTTTAGCATCTCATACCCTTTAAAAACATTATACAAATGTACTTACATGAGAGTATTTCTTATAATGAAAATACTCAGGTTATTAATGATGTCTTAATGATAAATATAATTTAATTATGGCACTCAAAGGAAATTTTATTTTGAACTATTTGGCAAACCTTATACTGTTCATTTAGCTTTTGCCTTCTTTTGAGGTGTTAGGAAGCTAAGAATTAGTGTAAGACTACTTTTGATGCTTCCTTCAGAGTAACTAAAAGCTTGACTTCAGAGTCATATAAAAATGACACTTCTATTGAAAACTATCTTTTAAAAATTTCCATGAATGTCTTTTTATGGCTAATGTTTATCAAAGTTGTGGCTGCTGCTCATGGAAATTATAAAGTTCTTATGTGTCTGAATTAATATTTTCAAAATTAAGAAATGTACTAGTAACATCTTTGGTTATGTATACTCTAAAGCCTCATCATTCAAATATTATAAATACAGAATTGGTAATGCATAGGACATGGTATGTCAAGTTGTATTAAATAAGTATGTATTTTAAAGTAATTTTTTCTTTCCAAAAAAATTTAGAGGTGTTCTATAGGAAGCACACTTTTTCTGGGAAAAAAAGCGAATAAGTAAAATAATATCTATATTAAAAAGATTTTACTTGTTTTAGTCAATTCTAAATTTGTGAGAATAGTATGGGCTGAAATGAAGGTAACATCTGCTGTATAAGGTGAATTTTTGTTAAGTAAATTAAAAATATTAACATGTTTTAAACAAATATATATAAAGGGAACAATATATGATGGAAAAACCTTTTTTACCTTGTGTGAAAATCTTAAGTGCACACTGAAGTCTGGCCAAATGAAGATCGCTGTTTAATAATTCAAGTTACTGTGAGTACATGAAAGAATAAACTGTTTTCTATTAAAATTAAAAATAAACTCTGTTGCTTATACTAATTACTCAATTATCTGAGGTGCTTCTGTTTTGTGTACTTAAGAGGTTTAATATAAGAAGTTAAATGTGGATGGTCCTTGTTAAAAAAAAAAAGCCCAGCTATGTTAAAACCTAACTTTTCCAAAGCAGTAAAGAGGTAAGCAGATAACACTAAAGACTTTCCACTTCAATAGCATCGACTGCTGCTGGTGGGGGTGGAGGTGGAGAAATAGCTTTAGGATTTTTATCCAAATTAATACATCTTAGAATTAGAAACTCTGATGTAGTACAGATAAACAATTATTTCTTGAGCTTCACGAGGCATTCTGGGCATGAGAATGGTCCCAAACTGTGGAATTTAGTACTAGAACAGAAATATATTTTACTGTAAAGTAGTACTACAAACTTACTTATTAAAGTATCAAATACTTTATAAGTTTACATTCTCAAAGAATTATTAATTTATTCACAATGTATTTTCAATTATTGGCTTTGCTTTTCAATAAGATCATTATTAGAGGGGTTTATCTAACTTTAAAGTCTTCTTTCTGCAGCACTATGTTGAGCGATATTAGAATTTTTTTTTTTAAAGGATACAAAAGATTCCTGGGTTACACACTTAAGACCTAATGTAATGATCTAACTTCACACAGGTTTGCAAAGAATATGCTCACACACCCTTAATGAAAATGGCACTAATGAAGACAATATAGAGTGTATATATTAATCCTTAGATTACAACTGTTAATCCAAGTATTAAAGACTTTACATATCCCACAGTAGTTTGGACTCCTGTACATAAGCTGGTTAAAGAATATCTACTACCATTGAAAATATGTCCTAAACTCTTGCTTGAATGCCATGGAAACAGACAGTAAAAGGAATATTAAGCCATTTTATGATATCTAGTTGCTCCATTAACTCAATTGTACTGTGATTGTTTTTGAGACTTCTCCAAGTTCAAGCATGTCAGGCTTGTTCTTCAAGCCTTGCAAATTAGGACTTGTATTAAAAAACAGTGCCAAGCAAGAAGTTTAAGTAAACATAAAACCATCATAGAAACAACTAAAGGAATTCAGTTTGATTATAAATATCTTCCTCCTCAACACATCAAGTAGTAAAACCAAAAATTCTCACTGGATTTATAGTTTATCTTGTTTTGATTTCTTCTTCGACCTATAGTTTATTTGAAAGTATATATATTAATTTTCAAATATATGGGTTTGTTCTAGCTATTGTTTTTTTTTATCAACTTCTACATTAATTGCACTTTGGGCAGAAAACATAATTCCAACCCTCTGAAGTTTGTTGAAAATTTACTTTAGAGCCTAAAATATAGTCACTCTCTGTAAAGAAATGAATTCTATGGTGTAGTATTTTATGAGGTCAAAATTGTTGAGTCTTTAAATCTTACTGATATTTTTTAGTTGGCCTATTCCATCAATTATATAGAGAGATGTGCTATAATTTCTCACTATGACATGGACTACTTGTTTCTTTCTGTGTTCTTTCAAAGTTAGTTCTGTCTGTTTTGAGAATATGTAATTAAGTGGATGCAAGTTCAAAAGTTACTAAGGAATTTCCCACATTCCATTTTGGTTGATATCATCTTCATGGTGTCATTTAACATGCTCCTCTACCACTCAGTATTTCTTGTAATCTGGTAGTTATTATAACCAGTGGCTTGACTAGATCTCAGTTTAATTCTTTGGCAAGTATACTTATGGCAGTCCTATATACTTGCTATTGCAATGTATCAGGAAGCACAAAATGCCTGACTGTCTTACTCTTAATTACATTAAGATTGATCACTACAGGGGCTTCCCTGGTGGCACAGTTGTTGAGAGTCTGCCTGCCGATGCAGGGGACACGGGTTCGTGCCCCAGTCCGGGAGGATCCCACATGCCGCGGAGCGGCTGGGCCCATAAGCCATGACCGCTGGGCCTGCGCGTCCGGAGCCTGTGCTCCACAACGGGAGAGGCCGCAACAGTGAGAGGCCTGAGTACCACCCCCCCAAAAAAAAAAAAAAAAGATTGATCACTGCAGATCACTACAGTTAAGTATCAGCCTGATCCGTTCATCTATTATAAAACCTTTTCACTAATGATTTTATCAGCCATGCTGACTGTTGCTAGATCCATTATTTCATTAGGGATTATGAAATGGTGAGTTTTCCAATGATATCAGTCTATCTGTATTTCATAGCTAAGATTGTTCTATGGGGAAGAACTTTCCCTCACCAACTATTTAATTATCTTGAAATACATTTTATAGAGAAAAGTCAAGATGAGTACTTGATCTTTTTCCTTTATTTATCAGTTTACACAATAATGAGTTGGTGTCCTAGCAACTTCAAAAGTCAACTATTTTGGTATTAACATTACAAAATCTGAATTTTTATATATTTGATGTGTTTCAAACCTTTTACAGATATTTATTCTTTTTAATTATGTAAACATGCTCCACTGTCTCCAGCATTTAATGTTATAAAAGCATCTGATAGTAAAATCTTCCCTTTGTAGGTAACCTGCCTTTGAAATTTAAAAGTACTATTGGAATATGTCTAGGTTTGGATCTCATTCCATTCATCTTGCCTAGTACTTGTGAGTGCTTTTTTGCGGTACGCGGGTCTCTCCCTGTTGCGGCCTCTCCCACTGCGGAGCACAGGCTCCGCCGCTCCGCGGCACGTGGGATCCTCCCGGACCAGGGCACGAACCCGTGTCCCCTGCATCGGCAGGCAGACTCTCAACCACTGCACCACCACTGCACCACTCACCTTATGAGTGCTTTTAATCTAAGACTCAAATCTTTCTCTGGCTCATATAAATTCTTTTCTCTCTCTTTGGTATATTATTTCCCTCTTTTTATTCTTATTTCTATAACCCTACTATAAATATAGTGAATCTCCTGACTCTATTCTTTATTTTTCCTCCCAGAATTTTAACCTCTTCATCTTTTCACCTTGAATTCTAAAGAGAATTTTCAAGTTTGTTTTCTAACTCATTAATTTGATGTTCTGCAATATACTATCAGTTGTTTATAAGTTTAAAATTAGAAAATTATGTTTTTTCATATCCAAGAGATCTTTCCTATTCTCAAATGATTACTTTTTACTATTTTGGGGGGAAAATTTTCAAATCTACAGAGAAGTTGCAAATATAGTACAATAAAAACCCATATATTATTAATCTAGATTCACCCGTGATTAATATTTTGTCTCAGATCATTATTTTTGGTACTTGCCCTTGTTTAATTCATTAGTAGAATGTCCAAACAAGTCACACTAAAAATACTGATTAGAAGTTCTTTTTAAAAAAAACTTTTGTTTCTGTGCTAAGTTTGTTTTACAGAAGGTCATTTGCTCTGATGCTAGGATCAGTCCCCTTTTCTTGACCAGTTTATTTTATTTTATTTTATTTATTTACAAAATTTAAGGAGGCACTCATTTTCAGGTTCACGCATAACATTGTAAGTGTCCACTTATGAATCAGGCATCTATTACCAAAATTTAAGGAGACACTAACTCTGGGGTTTAAACAAGTGCCATGTTTACACTTGCATTACCCTGAGAGTTAGTGGCTCCTTAAATTATGCACCCTAGTTGCCTCTCTTGCCTCACCCTAGTCCTGGCCCTGCTGTGCACGCTGTTGAGGGTCTTTTCTTTTCTTTCTTTTTTTTTTGTTTGTTTCTTATTATTATGGAGTGAAATTTATCCAATACTGGGAACTGAGAAGGGTTCTGTCATAGTTTGTATGAATCTGTTCAAGTGCTCTAAATGTATTCCTCTTCTTCATGCAGTAAAGCATGAGCTAATCAGTGCTTCGTTCACATTTATCATCAGTAATGTACCCTAAAGTGATCCTGCCAATGTACATCAATAACACTCAATTCACCATTTATTGCTAACTCCTTAGCCTTTATAAAGCTTTTAGCAAACAAGCCAAACTGAGTCATTAACGTGCTCAAATTATTTACCTTATTCAGGTTCTTTTTCTATGTGGTGGCACTTTTTTTCCCAATCCTCAACTGGAAAACTGTAACAGGCACCTATTTAGTTACTCTGGAATATAGTGATATAAAAGACCAACCTTTCAAAATCACACTTAATTACTCTACAAAATTTGTTTCAAAAGGCAAGCACCCTAATCATGGTTTGTTTCTTTAAGCAAAATGTAACATTTTATCTCTTCCACTGAATACAGTCAGAAAAATCAAGAGGCAAATTCTGCAACTGAGCAGAAAGAAGTCTAGAAACAGTATGGTAGAATGCAAAAACAAAAACCACAAACAAAAAACCCAAGTTATCAAAAGTTGAATAGTATTCCCTTCAAAATCAGTTTACTACGTTAACACAATGTTGTCTGAAAAGGTATGGTCGTTTTCAGAGCATAGAATTACTGGTGAGGTTATTGAGAAACTTTTTTTTTGGCACCTACAATGTCAATTCTAAAATATATTTGGACATGTGCACTGTAGGGCCTTGACTAGGGCAAGGCAAGAGAGGTTCCTGGGGCACAAAATTTAAGGAGACACTTCTTCACAGGGGGTGCAAATGAGACTCTGCATCTGCACCACCCTACAAGTGAATGCCTCCTTAAATCTTATGCTCTAGGCACTGCCTTGCCTCAACTCTAATCTCAGCCCTGGTGCACAAATGGGGCAAATCTGACAAATGCACAGTAGCAGTAACTGACTTAAAAGCCCTTTGCAGTCTGAAAGAACCAGCTGTGTCTTCTACCTACAGTTCTGCAAAAAGTTCCTTGTGTTTTCATAATAAGTTATCCTTTTTGCTTAAGAAAAAAAAATCAACAAAATGGCTTGTTTCTATTAGTCATGACCAAAAGAATACTAACCAATAGAACAGGTGATACATACAGCTATGCCCTATTTATTCTGTATTATTGAGGAACAGGGTATTCTGGTAAGTAAGGTATTCCAGTAAATAAAAACTTTACGGGTAAGTTAAGCTTACCCTTATCTCACCCTCTGCAAGCTATCACTGAATGCAGTGTAGCATTTTATTTTATAAACTATTGTATTCAATTAAATTTTGATCTGCATCTTTTAATGATTTTCTTTGGAAGATGTGAGGCATTTTCAACTTACATGTGAGGAAATTAAGTTTGGCTGTGTGCTTATTGTATTTCAGCATGAATGGCCCATAGGCACCATTGTGCACAGTTTTGCACAGACAGAAATGGAGGTAAAGAACGTTCTAGAAGGAGGCCTTTATGTATAAAAACTGAAAAGGGTGTTTGCTTTGTGGTTTGAAATTGCTGGTAGAATCAATCAAGGGGACTACTGTGTGTAACTCTGACTTTGGTTTACCCTGGGCTTCTCACAGTTTCTGCAATCTGTACTCAAAAACATCCAAGTATAAAACTTGGGTCTCTACCAGCGCTTTCTAGAAAGAGGTAACAATATGAGTGAGGGCTTGAGTCACTTAGCTGGGTCTTGAGATATGAATGAGGTTTCCACTTTTAGAGATGGAGTAAGTGGACAGAAGTATCATGGTCAATCACTAGAGCTGTACTAATCAGGATCTTTGAGCGAGCCCTTCTCCACGTGACCAGGCTCATTTCATCATTGAATGTGCTGGGAGACTCCTCTCCGTGTTATCATAAGCGTAAGTGTAATTCTTGTGAAATCTTTATTGTCATTGATAGTTGGCTGTTAATACTGTGATTTTTATGGAATTAGGTATACAGTGCTTAATATATACCTTTGCAGATGTGTTTGGCAACAATTTCACTTATGTTCCTAAGCTCTTATAACCTGACTTGCACTTTATACTAAATTGCATGAATCATATCTAGGAGTTCAGAGTTATATACTTATTAACTTATATTCACAGTCAGTAAATGGTGATCAGCCACCATTGAGCCTAATTTATCATTTTATTTTATTGCATGCTTGTGCTCTGAATGTCAGGTTACTTCCCTAAATATTGGTCTTTTGTCCTAAGTTGTCTTAAAAAGTTTTATGGTCTTCTCATTTTACAAATGCAGAAATCAATGGTCTAAAGTGAGGAGCTTATGTCGATCTATACCAGTGGGGGGTCTTTAATTGCCTTTAGGGGGGTAGTTTGAATTTAATTTACAATACTGTAAATATTGTAAATAAAACGATCTCTTTGTTTAAATCCTGGTCTTGGTTCTTCTTCATAAATTTTCTTAAAAATAAGTAGTTTCAGGTGACAGGTGGGGGAAATTAATCATCTGGCTAAGCACTTGTTCTATGACACTGAATAGCCTCTGCAGTTAATTGCCATTGAGTGCAGTTTGGCATTTTGTTATCTAAAACAACTGTGGTGTAAATATTCTTTTATTATTCAACTAAAATTTGAGTCTGTTTTTTTTTCAAAAGCTTTATTTGAACTATTGCCTCCTTTTCAGTTTACAAATAAGGAGAATAACTGACCAAGAAGCATACCTTTTCAAGCATCAGAACTCCAATTTTAATGGAAATATTTTTATGACACTTTCCTGCTTTCCTAAACAGAATATTGTACACAAAGCATAATAAGAGTCTCATGTTGACTCAAGGTTGCCAAAATGGTCAATTATTTTACTAAGCTTTAATACTGCAAAGTCTTCAGGACTACTTGGATATATATACAGGTCTATTCCTACGATGAATAAGCCCCATACCACTGTGCTTTCTCAGCTGTCATTTATCATCTTTTATCATTGTCAGTATACCATTGATTCTAACCTTCTTCCTTATCTCATACATAATTGTGTAGTTAGTAGCTTCCAATTTCTTTTTTTTCTTTTTTGGTTTGGCAATGGTCCATTTTTTTTTTTTCCAAATGAAATCTTACATAAATATAAAAAATAAAAAGGTTTGTGCCATGGAAGTGGAACAGTGGGCCTAGTGACCTGCTGCTAAGCCTCTATACTTGGTTTCCAGTGCACAACACTGAGGTGTCTGATGGAACCCCAGGCCACCCCCAAACTAATACCACTGGTCAAATCTAAGAGTGACTTCCTCTCTTCTGAAGGATGAACTTTTTGGGGGAAATGTCATCTGGTATCTTGCACAAAAGGCAACAACAAAAAAGATCCATGATCTCATTACTCAGTAACCTCTGAGTATAACAAACAAAAAGAAAAGAAAAACATTTATAAAGTTAAAAA
This sequence comes from Aethalodelphis obliquidens, assembly GCF_003676395.1. NCBI lineage: Eukaryota > Metazoa > Chordata > Mammalia > Artiodactyla > Delphinidae > Aethalodelphis > Aethalodelphis obliquidens. Next base: position 8,317,435 of record NW_020837984.1, on the reverse strand, counting down.
ATTTAAACAACATAGAAAGGTAAAAAAGGAAAAGAAATGGCTTCTTCAATCTTGTGCATACCCACCATTACACCAAGACCTTTCTCCTCAAATGTAACCACTATTAAGTTACTTGTGATTCCTTCCATAAGGTATATGAGTGTGTATGTGTGTCTATATATATGTGTGAATAAAGCCTTTTAAATAAAACTTTATGTATACAGAAGCTATCATACTATACTCTGTTATGCACTTTGGTTTTTCATTTAATAAGATATCAGCAATCTTTTTTTTTTTTTTTTTTTTTTTGCGGTACGCCAGCCTCTCACTGTTGTGACCTCTCCCGTTGCAGAGCACAGGCTCCAGATGCACAGGCCCAGTGGCCATGGCTCACGGGCCCAGCCGCTCCGCGGCGTGTGCGATCTTCCCGGACCGGGGCACGAACCCACATTGCCTGCATCGGCAGACGGACTCTCAACCACTGCGCCACCAGGGAACCCCAGAAATCTTTTTTAAAGTAATCTTTGACAGTTGTGTTTCACATAGTTGAGTTATCCAAACTAACTTCCAGATCAGCAGATTACTGTGCATATGACTGATTGTGTTTCTATTGTCTGTGTCTGGACATGATGAGGCATTTTCTAAGAGAAGCATGGTGGTAAAATGCTCAGCTTTCTCCACAAACATCATTTATTCCACAATGTGTCTACAATGGAACACTATCCTCAAAATAATATAAAAAATAGCTATGTTATACTTTTCTACAACAGAACTTAATCACCGTGTGTAACCATGTTTCTATGGAAAACAGAATTTAGAGTTCCAACTTGGAACTGGAAATACCTCTCTAGACATAGAACAGCACAATGGGAAACATGGGTTTTAGACTCAAAAGACCTCAATTTTAATCCTGGCACTGTCAATACTAGTTTTATCACTTTGAGCAAGTTACTTAACTAAAGTTCAGTTTCTCATATGTAAAAAGGAGATAATGGTATGTATTTCTCAGGCTGTTCTGATCAAATGAAGTAATAGAACATTGCCTGGCACATAATAAGGTACTGTTAAGTCCCTTTCCATTCCCCTATAAAGGGATTAGGATTTCATGATTAGCTTCAAAATCCAATGGACTACAGAAGGGGGATGGGGCAGGGAGTAGGCAATCGAGCAGAGATTCAGGGAAACAAGGGACAGGTGTAGGCATTCTTGATGGTTAGAATGGATAAAGCTCCTACATAGCTTCTTGATTTTGACTAATGCCTCAGCTACTGTCTTTATTTTTGCTCTCATGGGTATAGGAATTGACCCTCTCCTTTGCTTTATATTTCTACTATCTGCTGCTTTCATTTATAGACCCCACCTCCACTTTCCCTAGACAACAGCAAGACAGAATTTAGTCCTAATTGCTCCTCCTAAAGTTTCACACAGTTAAAAAACAGCTGGTATAAAAACACACCTGTAGACTGACTTCTAGAATGGCAGAGTGAGGACCTCAGTGAACTCACTCACTCTCCCTCTGAAACAACGAAAATAAAAGCAAATAAATAAACTATTTCAGAACTCTGGCATTTAATGGAAGCCACAGAATGAACTATAAAATCCAAGAGGAACTACTGAAACTTGATGCCCTTGAGAAAAGCAGCAGCCCAGGCACCTGAAGTGGAATATGGTCCAGATAGCACATAATTAATGGAAATGCCAGTTCCAATCTTGTCTACTGGCTGGGGAACCCGTGATCTTTATCCCTCTGAGGTCAAGTTCATCTCACTTCCCCCCTAACTACCTGTGAGAATTAAATAATGTTATATGGTGACAACACCAACAACAAAACACTCATGAGTATGGTCATGAGTTATTTACCTAAAAAAACTTGCTAAATCCAACATCTCTAGCTTACACATGAAAGATATACTATTTGCAGTCAAACCATTTAAAAGCTTTAGACTTTGTTTCAACACTGTGCTTCACCTTTCCATGAAGTTATTATCCATTAATATTTCTAAAAAAGAATGACAATAAGGCCAAAACTGTAATCTGACATAAACCAAAATGACAATACTGATATTCTTTGGCAAAGTATTTCTCTGCACTGAGCCTCAATCTTTCTAGTACGTTTATCAAAAGATGATTTCTACGTCTTCCTCTGTATTAGAGTAAGCTGTTTGTCATGCCTAGATGTATTTAAGTATCCTTTCTTCAAAGCACCAATGCTACAATCCTAATGCCTTTCTTCCTCTGATTTCAAGACAGCATTTTAAAAACAAATCTTAACCCAAACTATCCAATCCATACTGTACCATAAATTTATAGACTCTCAAACATATATACAATGTTGCAGTATAATGGATTTACTTATATTTTACTTTTATATCATCAAAAATAGCTAATAATGACTTTTCTTAATTTGAATTAAATTGCATGGGGAAAACAAGCAAACACTAATACATGTTTTACTAAGATTAAACTCCTACCTTAGGAGAAGTGGAGAGATCTCTTCCTGCAGACATAACTGTGTTTTCATTTACTCCTCCTGTCTTTGGTGAGATGGCTGGTGGGGCCGGGACTTTTCTTTTTACTCTCCTTTCAGTTTCCAGTTCTTGAACTGGACTTACCAAATTATTTGGAGGAGGAGTTAGTTTAGGTTCATAAAAAGGATTTGATCTAAATGAAAGAAGAATTATTGTTAAATGTCTTTATAAAAGTAGTTTACTCCCAATTAAAATACCATAATATTTTCATTTATAAAACTAGAACATACTGAAAATGATAAGGAAAAACCCAAACCAACGATAACTTACAATCTGGAAATAGGCACTCTCAATCTTTTGTTAATCATTAACAATAAAACTTTCCCTTTTAAAAAGTATTTTTAAATCTTTAAAATACAAAGTCATACTCAGCTCTGCTATATACAGACCCTTGGGAAAATGTTTGTAATAAGAGTAAATCCTACATATTCTCCACACCACAGAAGAGGAAATAAGATGAGAAAACATTGATTTTTTTTTTTATGCTCCCTCACCAAACTTTTTTTTTTCTTGAATTTCTTCTCTTCCTCTGTGTTAAATTCCCTTCCCATTAGGGACCATCTTTGAGAAGTTCATTCAGTGAGGTTCCTTTTTTTGGCGGTATGCGGGCCTCTCACTATTGTGGCCTCTCCCGTTGAGGAGCACAGGCTCCGGACGTGCAGGCTCAGCGGCCATGGCTCACAGGCCTAGCCGCTCCGCGGCATGTGGGATCTTCCTGGACCGGGGCACGAACCCACGTCCCCTGAATCGGCAGGCAGACTCTCAACCACTCAACCACTGCGCCACCAGGGAAGCCCCAGTGAGGTTCCTTTAATAGCAAATTCTTCCAGGCATTGAAAATGCCTTCATTTCAGCCTCAAACTTAAATGATAGTTTAGCTGGGTAGTTTATTCTAGTTGTTAGTTAACTCATCTCAGCACTTTGAAATATTAGCCCCCTGTTGGTTTAATATTGCTCTTTTGTAAGTCATCTTTTGTCTCTGGTTGCTGCCTAAGATTAAGATCTCTTTATTTCTGGTTTTGAGCAATCTTACTAGAACATGTCTAAGTGTGTATTTCTTTTAAGTTTATCCTGTTCCAGAGTCCTTGAATCTCCTGTGTCTGGAGATTCATGTGTTTCACTAGTTCTGAAAAATTATCAGCCATTATATCTTTGATAGCCTCTTCTTTATTTTCTCTATTCTCTTCTCTAGAAAATCATATTAAATATATGTTGAATTACCTCTCTCCTTCATATTTTTACAAGTTTTTATTTCTCCTGTACTACATTCTGGATAATTCCTTCACATCTATAATCCAGTTAACTTCTTCACTTTTCATCTATGTCTAATTTAATGTTCAATTCTCCATGAATTTTTAATTTCATAAGCATATTTCTTCATATGGCTGTGTGTATAATACCTTAGGTACAAAAGATCTGAGTCATTAATCATTTACACATATTTACTTTATAGTCTCTATCTGATAAATCTATCATTTGAATTCCTTGGATTTATAATCCTTGTGTTTCTTTTGTCTCCTGACTCTTTCTCTTAGTAAACTATTTCCTTGTGTATTTTGTAATTCTAGATTGTGAGTTCAGGACTTGATCTGAGGAAATCTTGTGTAGTTGCTGGGAGTCCCTCTGTTCAGAGTATTTCATGCTTGCATTTGCCAAGCAGTTTAGGAGCCACTTTGTTTCTCACTTTCTTGGCTTGGGGGTTCCCAGATCATCCTGCCAGCATAGCGTCAAATCCACATGAAGGCAGGCCTATGCTTATAACTTCTTAGGGAAGTCTTCTTTTTTCTCTACCTGAGTCTAGCCCAGGCAGAAAATCTTCCTTGTTAACTCCCTTTATGAGTAGATATTTTTCTCGTTACTTATCCGTAAACACACGTATCTGGTGTTTATCATGATTATTCTTCCTGTTACACAGTAATAAACTTTTATTCTGGTTATTATTTGTTTGTTGCATTTTTTTTCCCAACACCAGTCTGTTCCCTAGAATTCAATATCTTTATGCATAGTAACAAGAGAATTTCTGAGTCTGCAAAGCTAAGAACCAGATCACCCAAACATACTAATTATACCAAGGGAACTCCACTTAGTTATATAAAGTCTGTACTGGTGATAGCCTTCTGTGTTCAGTTATGCACGTTCTTTTAACTGTAACAGTACCAGATTCATTTAGAACCAATAACGAAGTATCTATATCTCTGCCTAAAGTCAGTCAGCTCTCACAAGACTCAGGGGACCAAGTGTATCTAGACCAGAGAGGGGAAATATACCATACTTGTGATGTCACTCTTACTCTGTACTCATTTCAACAGTTAGTGTCTTGTGACTTCTTCCCATTGAGCTGGGGATATAGCCTCAGAATCTCTGTCACCTCTGCTCAGGCCTTGCAGAGTTATTTTTCAAACTCTAAGAGTAGTTCAAAGGGAAGTAAAAATAAAGAAACGGGCTAAAAAAAATTTTTTTAACTCTAAAACTTAGAAAAGAAAAAAATCTCCCCTCTCCCCCTCAAAACTTACTATTTGCTTAACTGATGTTAAATGTTTCAGGACTGAACAAACCCACTACAATCTAAATGAATTAATTGAATCATGTGAACTATCTGGGTGATATTTTAAAAAATTATTCCTGGTTACACCTCTCTATAACAAATTTCCACAGTAGTTTGTAAGACGGTAGCTGCTACAATATTCATTATTAATTTGTCATATAAGTATGGTTAGTTTTTAAAAAAAACTTAGAAGTGTTAGAGGATAGATATTTCTATTACAGAAGGATCTGTGCTTAACAGAGAAAAAAATGACAGAATTCCTTATACAGGCAATTTTTTCAGTATGCTTTATATAATTGAATTTACAATACTAAGTTGCATGAAACTTTTATAAAACTTATCTAGCATGTATAACAAAGATATCTAGATACCGTCCTTTTTCTTCATGTCTCTCTGCCTCCCTCTAACCACCTGAATATTGGTATTCTTTATATATTGAAGGTAAATGCAAGTAGAAAAGTTCAGATAAACTAATTTCCAAAGTTGGTTCCTGAGGCTCATAATAAATACTAGAAACATAACAAAATGGACATTTTCTTGAAACAATTAGAGCTGTGTTTCTCAATCCATTTTACAGTATGACATGTAGTAAAAATGAAATTTGTATGCTATGCTAGAGTGAACATAGGAAACTGCTGGAAATTGAAGGTACCAAGGACTTCAGCTGCCCCAGACCATGCCTGACCGCCAAGAATACTAGGGGAATCAGTATCTCTGCAGGCCTGCAAGCCACCTGTGAGACAACAGTGTTCTAGGCACCACTGGTTAGGTACTAGATCATAATAAGGACAAGAAGCCTCTACTTACAAGGGCTTTAAATGATCCTCCATCTAGATCAGAGATTTCTAACTAAAACTTAATTTCCTACTCTCTAAGAGTGAACTGGATATACTTCCATGTATATGAAATATCCAAAACAGTCAAATCCATATAGAGAGAAGGTAAATTAGGAGTTTTCAGGAGATGGGGAAAAGGATTAATTGGAACTAACTACTAATATATATGGGATTTCTTTTTGGGGTGACAAAAATGTTCTGAAATTAGAGAGTGATAATGGTTGCACGACACAGTGAACAAACTAAAAACCACTGAAGTGTACACTTCACAGTGTGGCATTTTATGTTATGTGACGTATATCTCAATTTAAAAAGAGTAAATAGGAATAGTACATATATGTGATTATGAACAGTACTCCCTTCTCTGTAATGAGAAGAATTATATAATTTCTGATAAATACATTAAAAAATATTTAAACAGTAAGAAAAAAGTTATTTAAAGAATTAGCATAACTTCCACATTCTGTTATCATCTATGATCTGAATAATCTGTTTCAAGGCTTCTTACATCACTCTGAATAAACAATAATTATTTTTATTCTTATACTGTACACTTGAGTAATAAATTAGTTATATCATTAACTCACTGTGAACTAAAAACTCATCAATTATGTTATGTGGAAAACTGGACAGAATAACTTTAAATGACATTATTCATTGTTTAAAAATATAATTAATCCAAGAAAAAGAATTACAGAAAGAAAAATTGAAGTTGATTAGAAACAGTACTCACAAACATAGTGAAGCAAGGGTGGAACAAAATCTGTATTCTTTTCCTCTCAACTTGAAAACTTATTTTTCTTTGAAAACACAATTCAAATGTATTAAAATGAGTGTGTAGCTTCCCTGAATAAACTTCAACGACAATTTCCCTTGGGAAACTGACACACAATCATACTAGAAATGATTTCACGCTGGACCTCAAAAGTCACTTCATAAATGTTTTGAAAAATATTACTGCCCTATCAGTTTTCACTTTTGCTACATAACCAGAATGGCTGAACTAACCCCCAAACACGAGAAAACTGAGCAACCCATACAGCTGCTAAGTGTAAAGGACACGTGCTAAAAGCCCTGAAGGGTGTACACTTTCTCCTCGGGGCTGATGGATAATGCTGAGTTTCTGAAGGTTGTTTTAGAACATCAAAGAACACAGCACTATTTATTTGTGAGAGTTTTATGTTAGAGGATCCAGGAAGAGTTTGGTAATGGAAGATGAGTCATATAGGCTTTTCACTTGATGAAAGGTCATAAGTTTATTACTGAAGTTAAGAACAAATTATGGGAGATTTCTGCTACTTAAGTTGGACCTACAAACTTTTGGAGAACAAGATGAGAAATACCAAGTAAGTAACACAGAGTTCTTCCTGGACATTAGCTGATGAGCAATCTTTAGAATTTATGGATGTGTTCCTTCAAAAAAGCTGAGTGTTTATAGACTACCTCTGGTAACCTCAGATGATTGAGCAGTTTAGAATGCTCTTTATTCATGGGAAACTTTGTAAAGGCTATGACTTTCATGTAGAAAAAAGAATGGTCAAAAGGAAACACCTAGTCATTCTGATTTTAGTTTTTATTAAGGCATTTTAAAAGTTTAAGCAAACACTGGATGTCTCTTTAATTTGTTAATAGGAGAGAGGAGGGTGTGTGTATGTTGTGTAATATTCATGCATTTTGGAATGACTGAATGCTTGTATTTAAAGTTTGCATTTACATTCAAATACTCTAGGTGTGTGGCTATTACTCAGCACCTACACCACCCATGAGAAATTTTATTTTGATCACACATTAGCTATTTCAAAGAAAACAAATATACGTGGATGGATCTACAGACTGTCATACAGCGTGAAGTCAGAAAGAGAAAAACAAATATCGTATATTAACGCATATATGTGGAACCTAGAAAAATGGTACAGATGAACCGGTTTGCAGGGCAGAAATTGAGACACATGTAGAGAACAGATGTATGGGCTCCAAGGGGGGAAAGTGGCGGGGGTGGTGGTGGTGGTGTGATGAATTGGGCGATTGGGATTGACATGTATACACTGATGTGTATAAAATGGATGACTAATAAGAACCTGCTGTATAAAAAAAAAAAAAAATTTCAAAAAAAAAGAAAACAAATATAACAACTTTAGCAAGAGTAGAGCAAACTTTTTCAACCCCTGTATAGTTATTAATTAGTATTGAGATCTCAACCTGGGTTTGGAATCAGATGATTATGATGATGTAATTCCCATACTTACAGGAGGTTAGAACATTTTTAGGTTTTATCAAAACCTAGCCATGCCCATGGAAGCATGTAGCACATGTGAGAGTAATTAGCCATGTGTTGTAAAATGAGGAAAGGTTGAAAAATGCAGTTCCAGAGCAGCAGAAACCAAGTCAACTACCTCATTCTTTCAAACAAGTCTTTCAAATATTTGAACTTGGTTATTATAGTTCCCTTAAACCACCTCTTTTCTAAGTCAAATAGTACCTATGCCCTCAATCACTGCTCATTTGATGTGGTTTCTGGACATTTTAATGACTCTGTTGCTCTACTGTTAACGCTCTGAATCATCAATCCCCCTTTTAAAGTGCAGTACCTAGAAGTAAAATACTGCTCAAAATGGGAGTTGACCAATGCACAGGAGAGGGAGGACATTTCTCCCTTCACACAAAGCAACTGTTCCCAACTTTCATACATCAAAGGAGCCTTTTTTATTATTCCCCTCTCAACCCATACATTCCATATTTTGAAAGAAATAACTATTTTCCCCAAGATCTAAATAATGTTAATATGATAAAATTCAGTATTTCCAAGGAAAGCAAAGGTCCATATAGCCTCACTGCAAGTAAACATATAATTATTATTTAGCTTTTAAAAAATGTTAAATATTCTGTAGATCTCCCCTGTTACACATCAATTATTTTCAACAAACAGACCTAAAAGCCCAAGAATTCCAGGCTGGGAATCACTCATGTGACACAGTATTTCTGTTAATAAACTTAAACATTGCTGTGGTTTTCTTTCTTTTTTTTTTTTTTAACAGCTTTATGTACATATAATACAGTAAATGGCACATATTTAAAAAGTATAACTTGATGAGTTTTCTACATATGTATACAAGTGTGAAACCATCAGTACGATCAAGACTACAAACATTTCCAGTTCTCCAAAAGTTTCCTTGTATCCCTTTTAATCCATATCTCCCTCCACCTCCAATCTCAGGCAACTATGCATCTGCCTTCTCTCGAAACAGATTGTATTTTCTAGAGTTTTAGATAAAGAATAGCATACAGTATATGCTCTTTTTTGGTCTGGCTTCTTTCACTCAGCATAATAAGTTTTAGATCGATCCATGCAGTTATATGTATCCATAGTTTGTTTTTTATTACTGAGTAGTATTCCACTGTATGTATATACCACAATTTGCTTATCTGTTTTCCTATTGATGGACACTGGGGTTATTCCCATACCTTGCTATTATGATAAATAAAGCTGTTAGAATATTCATGCACGAATCTTTTTGTGGACATACACTTTGATTTCTCTTGGGTAAATACCTAGAATTAGAACGGCTAGGTCGACAGGTATATATGTTTAACATTTTAAGAAACTGCCGAATTGTTTTCTAAAATAGTTCACCATTTAGAACTTTGAGAGTTCTGAGAGTACCAGTGGCTCCATGTCCCTGACAGTATTTGGTGTAGTAAGTCTTAAATTTTAGCAATTCAAGTTGGTGTGTAGTGATATCTTATATGGTTTTAATTTGCATTTCCTTGATGACTAAGATGTTGGGCACCTTTTTGTGTACACAATGGCCATTCTTACATCTTCTTTTGTGAAATGTCTGTTCAAATCTTTTCCCTCTTTAAAAAAGATAGTTTGTCATTATTGAGTTAAGAGTTCTTTACATATTCTTGATAGAAGTCTTGCCAGAGGGCTTCCCTGGTGACTCAGTGGTTGAGAGTCCGCCTGCCAATGCAGGGGATGCAGGTTTATGCCGCGGAGCGGCTGGGCCCGTGAGCCATGGCCGCTGAGCCTGTGCGTCTGGAGCCTGTGATTCATAACGGGAGAGGCCACAACAGTGAGAGGCCCGCGTACCGCAAAAAAAAAAAAGAAAGAAGTCTTGCCAGATAGGTGTTTTGCAAAGAATTTTAGCCAAACTGTGGCATGCCTTTTCATTTTCATAAGTGTTTTTTAAAGAGAAAAAGGTTTAATTTTGAAGAAGTCCAAATTATAATTTTTTTCCTTTGACTCTGTGTTTTTTGCATTCTGTTCAAGAAATTTTTGCCTACCCCAAGTTCACTAAGATTTTTCTCCTATGCTTCCTTCTAAAAGTTCCAGGGTTTTAGTTTTCACTTTTAGGTGTATGATCTATTTTTAGCTAACTTTTGCATTTGTTATGAGGTAAGGACTGTAGTTCTTTTCTGGAGGGGTGGGGGGATATAGACCTTTAGTTGTTCTGGCACCATTTGTTGTAAAGATTATCCTTGCCTGACTTCCTGTGCTACTTTTGTCAAAAATCAATTAGCAATATATGTGTGGATCTACTTCTAGATTTTCATATTCTCTTTCATTTAACTATATGTTTACTTTAAGCCAATTCCATGATGTCTTGGTTAATGAGTCTTGAAACTGGAGAGCATAAGTCCTCCAACTTTGTTCTTTGTTTTGAAACTTTGTTTCAAAATGTTTTTGGCTATTCTAGGTCCATTGTATTTCTATATACATTTTAGAATTAGCTTTATCAATTATTACCAAAAAAATACTCCAGAATTTTGATTGGGATAGCACTGAATCTACAGATCAATTTGAATCCATGGCCGTAATATTTCTTTCCATTGTTTTCTTTCAGCGACCTTTTGCTGTTTTCAGCATACAGGTATTGCATTGCACATCTTTGTTCAAATTTATGCTTGAGTTTTGGTCTGTTTGTTTTTTGGATGCTTTTGTATATGGTATTTTAGAGTTTTCTATTTCTGATAGTTAATTGTTACCATTGAGAAATACATCTGAATTTGTATACTGATCTTGTATCCTGTAACCTTGCTAAATTTACTTTTTAGTTCTAGTAGACTTTTTAGAGATTCCTTATGATTTTCTACATAAATAATTATATCATCTGTGAAAAAAAGATAATATTGTATATCCTCAAATAACATGTATAAGAAGTTTAAAATAGTATTTTTCAATTTCCCCACGCTCAGCCTTTGTATGACTACTGTCATATGTTTTACTTCTACCCGTTCCCAAACCCAGAATATATTATTATATAAACTTTAAAGTCAATTATCTTTTAAAGAGATTTTTAAAAATAAGACATGTATTTTATATATACTATTTATTTGCCATTTCCTGTGCTCTTCATTCCTTTGTGCAGATCCAAATTTCCAAGTAGTGTCATTTTTCTCCTGCCTGAAGGACTTCTTTGTAATATTTTTTGCAAAGCAAGTCTGATAATTATGAATTATCTCAGTTCGTGCATGTTTGGAAATGTCCATTACTTAGACTTTTTTTTTTTTTGGCTGGAAATAAAAATTTGTGTTGGCATGTTTTTTTCTTTCAGTACTTATATACCACCCCACTATCTTCTGACTTGAATTGTTTTTGTTGAGAAGCCTGGCAGTAGTTTTCTTCATCATTCTTGTGGTTCATTTCGGGGTTCATTCAGCTTCTTAGACCTGTAGGTTTATATATTTTGTTAATTGCTAAAACTTTTAGCCATTATTTCCTCAAATATTTTTTCTGTTCCGTCATCTTCTTTCCTCTCCTTTTGGAATTCCAGTTACACTTACTTTAGATTGCTTGAAGTTGTCCCACTGATCCTCTGTTCATTTTTTTCCCCTTTATGTCTTTTTTTTAAAAATAAATTTATTTATTTATTTTTGGCTGTGTTGGGTCCTTGTTGCTGCGCACAGGCTTTCTTTTAGTTGCAGCGAGCGGGGGCTATCCTTTGTTGCGGTGCGTGGCCTTCTCATTGCGGTGGCTTCTCCTGTTGCGAGCATGGCTCTAGGCGTGTGGGCTCAGTAGTTGTGGCTTGAGGGCTCTAGAGCGCAGGCTCAGTAGCTGTGGCACACGGGCTCAGTTGCACTGAGGCACGTGGGATCTTTCCAGACCAGGGCTCAAACCCGTGTCCCCTGCATTGGCAGGCAGATTCCCAACCACTGCATCACCAGGGAAGCCCCCACCCCCGGCTTTATGTTTTAATCTGGAGTTTCTATTGCAAAGTCTTTAGGGTCACTAATACTTCCTTCTGCAGTATCTAACGTTAATCCCATCCAGTGTATTTTTCATCAGATTCTGTGTATTTCATCTTTATAAACTGAATTTGGACTTTTTTTTTGTCTTGCATGCTCATGCTTTCTTCGACTTTCTTAAATATCTGGAGTATATTTATATAATAGTTAAATTACCACACTTGTCTATTAATTCCATCATCTGTACCATTTCTGCATTCCTATCTAAGGACTGAGTTTCCTCCTCATTATTAGTCAGATCTTCCTGCTTCTTTACATGCCTGATAAATTTCTGATTGGCTGTCAGATATTGTGAATTTTATGTTTTGGATGCTTAATTTTTTGGTATTCCTTTTAATATTTTGGGGCTTTGTGTGGGATAGTTACGTGCAACCATTTTGGTTCTTTTGAGCTCTGCTTTTAATCTTTGCTGGGAAGGCCCAGAACAGCCTTTAGTCTCGGGCTGTTCCCCCACTACTGGCACAATACCCTTCTGAGGACTCAACTTGATGTCCCATGTGTTAGGAAGTCTTTCCTCTCTGGCTGGTGGAAACCCAAACTATTCTTAATCCTGGGTGAACTCCAGGGATTGTTCTGTCTAATTGTTTGTCCTCAATAACTTCCTCATATGCGTACTCTGATCAGTACTCAGCTAAAGACTCAAGAGAAACTTTCTACAGAACTCTGAAACTCTTTATGAGTAGGCTGTTCCTCTCTGAGACTCTGCTCACAAATTCTAGCCACTCAGTACCTCCAAAGTCCAAAGTCTGCCTCCTCAATGCAGGGAGATTCTGGGGTGTTTGGGTTCTCTCTCCCTGAATTGTGGTTGGAAATTCTCTCCCATAAATAAAGCTTGGACAAATGTAGGGCTCACATTCTTCGTTTCTTTTCTCTCAGGGATCCTGTGCTATTTGTGTCCAATGTTTGAAAACTGTTGTTTCATACATTTTATTCGGTGTTTTACTTGTGTAAGACAAAAGCTGTATCTAGTCTATGCTACTCCAGCATGGCTGGAAGTTTTACTGTTGCTTTTTAAACATACTTAGGGCCACAGTCTGCGGCTACATGGGTTGCAATGTGCAACTCCAGAATACAATGTGAACATACCTTCCTCCTATCCCCAATCTAGATTTGAGTAAAACAGAAACCCTAATCACACTGACTATTAATATACTAAGCTTGTGGTCAATAAACCTCTCATTTGGGTAAGAATAATGACTCAAATGCTCAAATGCAGATAATTCCTAATTTATAAATGTCATGATCTCATTGTTTGGCATTTGAATAAATCTTCTCATCAAATCAATATCATAAACGATTATTTGGTTCCCACAATAGACCCATAACATAACTGAAGTGTAATGCCTTCAGTAATCGATTAAAAACACCTAAGTACCATTTATAACATGGTTGCTGTGGGAAGACACAACTGGAATTCTAACCAGAGATTCCAGGAACGTGTTTCCTTCATTTGTTAGTTTAGGGTGCACACGTAATCATACGGAAGAGGGTGGGAGAGTGAGGGTCAAGACTGTAAAAATTTGGATGGGGGATGAGATAGATACTAACATGTAAACTATATATTAACATAGGGACAGACCTCTTTTTACCCATCTAAAGGTATATTACAGAAAGATCTCTTTAGTTAAAATATGATGAGAGCAAAATGAAGTGTACTTACTCATCCAACTCCTCTTCTTCAGCTTTAGAACTATCAGCATAGAGATACTTGCTCATGTCCACCGGTCTTATATTTTTTCTTTTTGTAGACTGGGGAGGAGAATCCTTTATAGTTACAAAGGCTTCTGGCTCATCAAATGGGTTCAAATACTGTGGAGTCTGTACCTCTTTAAAGGGATTATAGCTGTTATTATAAAAGGATTCTTCTGGTTTTTTAGATGAAACTGTTTCAGTGATTTGTTCTATAAAACAATAGCAAAAGATGAATTAAATCAAATTAATACTATCTGATATTTTCTTATACATTTAGTGTTCTCAAAAATACTCAATCTTGAATTAATAAACTCTATGGGGTTGAAAGAGTGCAGATCAATAACACATTTTATGAAATTGAGTTATTTGTAGTGAGGTGGATGGACCTAGAATCTGTCATACAGAGTGAAGTAAGTCAGAGAGAGAAAAACAAATACTATATGCTAACACATATATATGGAATCTAAAAAAAAAAAAAAAATAAGGTTCTGAAGAACCTAGGACAGGACAGAAATAAAGATGCAGACACAGAGAATGGACTTGAGGACACAGGGAGGGGGAAGGGTAAGCTGGGATGAAGTGAGAGAGTGGCATGGACTTATACATACTACCAAATGTAAAATAGATAGCTAGTGGGAAGCAGCTGCATAGCACAGGGAGATCAGCTCGGTGCTTTGTGACCACCTAGAGGGGTGGGATAGGGAGGGTGGGAGGGAGATGCAAGAGGGAGGAGATATGAGGATATATGTATATGTATAGCTGATCCACTTTGTTATAAAGCAGAAACTAACATACCATTGTAAAGTAATTATACTCCAATAAAGATGTTTAAAAAAAAAACCCAAACATAAAATTGTCAAAAAAAAAAGTTTTAGAGGGGCTAAGTCCAGAAGATGTGATATCTAAGATCTTTGTCTACTTCTCCAGGAATAGTGCTCTTCAAAATAGCATCTTTGAATTGTTAATGCCCTTGGAATCTCTATTAATGTTGGCATTATGGTATAACAATTTTGGAAATTTTAACCTTCTTAGAGGTACAATATCCTATTATTGCTTAATTTATTTCACTATACTAGCTTGACGTCTCAAACTGATATTTAAATTTCTGTTTTTAAAAGAACATAAAATGGATTAAATTTTGGAATAGTCTTTGGTAGTTACACAAGCAGAGACCACTTAGGAATCTGAAAATTCATTCTGGATATATAAAAAATACACCATTTACACTGAATTTGCTTTTGTAAAGTCTTCAAAGAGCAGGTTTCTGTACACTACAAGTCCTTAAATCTTTAGCGCTTTTAATGGGCTTTTCAACATAATTCATACCCAATCAATACCTTATTTAATAACGTAAAGGAATAACAAGAATTCTGAAGTTGAAAGAGCCACATTAAAATCATACTGAGAAGCAGACAGATGTGTTCCACTAAATTCTAATTGAAATTTCAAATTTCAATTTGAAAACAAAGGAACTCTTAAAAATAAAACTCTGACTTTACAGCACAAAAAGCACTACAACAGTGTCATGTCCTCCGACAATACTTATGGAGTGCTTAGTGCCAGCCTTTTTCTTTTACTTTTATGTTTATTAATATTTTGAAACAAAAACAAGGCAGAGTTCCATGGTGGTCCAGTGGTTAGGACTCTGTGCTTTCACTGCTGTGGGCCCGGGTTCAATCCCTAGTCAGGGAACTAAGATCCCTAAGCCATGTGGAGAGGCCAAAAAAAAACCAACAACAACAACAAAAAACTGGAATGTATAATAAAACTGTTTAAAATTTGTATTTTACTAATATAAGTATGTAACCAAATTGGAAAAAAGTTTCAAAAAGCCAATAATCACAGAACAGTTCAAAAGTAATTTTAATTATGCCAAGCAACTCTAACAAAATACTCTAGGAGAAGAAGGCAGAAAATCAGTTTTAAAATCTTCAAGAAAAATAACTGTTTTATAAGTGACATTTCAAACAGTTTAATCCAATTATTAGAAAAATCTCTTGAGTGACATATATTTATGATTTTTATATTTTAGAATCAAACTACTTTTACTTATACTTTAGACATTAGCCCAGAAAACTTATGTTGTCTTTATATTGAAAAAATAAATAAAACAAAATAACTCTGAATTGAAATTCTGTACACCATGGTGACGCAATTATAAAGTATGAAAGAGAATTCATAACATCATAATAAATCAACACTGAAATGAATTTAAATACAGCCTATGCTAGAGAAGAGACTCAGTAACTGTATCTTTTGTCAGACCAGGATAACACTTAAACACCACTATAATCTTTATAATAATCTAAATGAAGCATTATCTTTTCTCTGTAGGAGAAGAGACTACAGAGTTTTTACCTATTCAATTTTTTTATTAACAAATACCAAGTCTCAAATGCTTAAGAAATTGATAAAACCTGTCAATGGAAATAAGATTTTTATTTTTACTTTCAGGTAGAGGATTACAAAAATTGATCCAAGCAATTTCATCAGTTACAAAACCAAAAGCAAGAAAGTATTCAAACTATAGAGCAAGATTTGAAGATGACAGAATAGCAACAAAGGAGAGTTTAAGATGAGACTATTTCATATAAAAGCTAACAAATACATTTAGTAACTTTCTAAACGGGTCACTGAAGCACAGAATGTCATGAATCTAACTAAGAGGAGAACTGAAATTGTAAAAGCAAACAAAAACAAAAACCATCTAAACAACTGTAACACATTTTTTTCTTTCTTAACTACTTTTGTTACTTGAGGATGCATGTTTTTAATCAATAAAAATTAATAAATTATTTCTAGAAAAATGAGTGTTCTTCTAATAGAAAATACTTATTCTAAAGTCTCCAAGAACTATATATTTAAAGAGAATACTGGTTGTCAAGTTTTTTCTTAGCTCTATAGGCATGATTAAAGTTTCTCAATCAGGTTGCCTAACCTTGCTTAACCTCTCCAAAATAGAAATACAATATTTATGTTATCTGCTACTCCTTTCTATACCTCAGAAAAGATACACATATATTTTTAAAAATTACTAATTTGATTTTGAAATGAAAAGCTCAAATACTCATATCTCAAAATATTTTGGTAATTTTTTTTTAACTCAGTGTACTCAGATGTATTTAGTATGCAATTGAGAAGCTTTGTGGTCAAAAGAAGACACTTGATTAGCAACCTTAGCTCCAACTCCACCTCCATTTACCTAAAGTTCTTCTTCAAATCACTTAATTCCTCTGGGCCTCAGCTCCTTAATCTATGAAAAGAGGCAGCTGAACCAGATTACTTCTAAAATGTACTGTAACTGTTAAGATTTAAAATATGTTAAAATAAAATAAGTCACCGGGCTTCCCTGGTGGAGCAGTGGTTAAGAATCTGCCTGCCAATGCAGGGGACATGGGTTCGACCCCTGGTCCAGGAAGATCCCACATGCTGCAGAGCAACTAAGCCCACGCACCACAACTACTGAGCCTGTGCACCACAACTACTCAGCCCGCGCGCCTATAGCCCATGCTCCGCAACAAGAGAAGCCACCGAAATGAGAAGCCCATGCACTGCAACAAAGAGTAACCCCTGCTCGCTGCAACTAGAGAAAGCCCACGCACAGCAACGAAGACCCAATGCAGCCAAAAATAAATAAATAAAATAATTAAAAAAAAATAAAATGTAGATCACAAACAAAATAAAATCTCATTAATGTAAACTTAATAATTTAGAATTTGGTAAGAAGGGAGAAAGTAATGGAAGTTCTTCTCCTTCCATTACTTTCAGAAGTGGATTATGAAATGATATTGCACAAATAGAGTGAATCCTTAAGTTGAAACCTCACTTTTCACCATGACAGGCAGTAGCAAAATTCTTTAAAGCTCATGAAGATTTCATAAGAGCAGTCTAAAAGATGTAAACAGGGGTTAATCATTCTTGCATTTACTTTGAGCAAACAGAGTTTAATTAAACAGAGGTCTTCTTCAACAGCTCTTTTCTAAGCTTTAATAGTTTGAAACTACTTGATAAGAAAAATGACTCACAAAAAAAATACATGGTTTTATTTCTTACATGTTGTATATATGACAGGAGTGGTCCTCAATCTTCTTTCTGTTCTGTGACATTCACGTGCACAATTTACTTTCGTTACTAAGAGTAATTCTCAGCCAGAGACAGGCAGTTGGGAGTGGAGGGGCTCATCACACTGAGGTGTGAGGGCCAAGAAGCTGTATATAGAGAAAAGGCTACCTCCACCACCTTAATATGGGTATGTCCCACAACCTGACCTTACTTGGTAGGCCAAACTAATGAGACTTTACTGCATGCCAGCTAGATAAAATACTGTTATCTCTAACATTAGAGCTTTACTATTTGACCAAACTAACAAAAAGAATTAAAATATAAGCCCCAAGTAAATGTCTATGTAAGGCTTCTCTTTTTCTTTAAAAACAATTCAATGGAAGCTACCCAGAATTGCTGATCAACTGCAATTGGTATTGAACAAATAATATTGTCATTATAAACAAAATGTACAAGTCTTTAAAAACAAAATCTCTTCCTGCCTTTACAGTTCAAGAGAACTTAACAATACACAAAGACTTTAAAAGTAAAGAAAAAAACTTGGTACCTTCTGAGTCAGGATCTCCAAATGGATTTAATTCTGCTACATCAGGATCACCAAATGGATTTAAATTCACAGTGGCCAAGTCCTTTTCTGCTTCATCCAAAAAGTTAAGTTTGTTGATAAGCTCTGAAAACAAACATACGTGTCAGTTCACTGTGGTTACAGTTAAGCATAATTATCACTCATTCATGAAATATCTCAAATTGTAAAATTTCATACTAATAATACCTGCAAATAATAAGATATAGCATTTTACCAATGACAGAATGCCATTCAAGTATTTTGTAGCATACCAACATATTCAAATAAAAGAAAACAAACACATGAATTGGAAAATATCAGATAATGAACTAGAGAAACTTTTAGCTCAATCTAATTTGATCCAATAAAAAAGTACTAACATAGATTTTGAGAAAAAAACATCCTTCACTTCTAAATATGAATAATTCAAATTGATTTAATATAAGCAAATTTCTAAAACAATGTTGTTACAATATATAAGCTAACTAAAGAAATTCTGTCATGTTATACGACCAGTTATTATAAGATGTTTTAAAATCACTGCCTATCAAGGATCCTGATACAGGCTTTGCTAAAGATGATAAGTTCTGTTATGTTGTTGCCTGTTGGTGCACTACAAATTACCAAAGAAAATTTATTAAAGGAAAAGCACAAAGACAAAACTGAGAGCTAAGTACAGACAGAAGTCAAGAGGTAGCAGGTCACAGTAAATTCAAGCAATCAGAAGCAGAAAGAAAGGAAGAAAGCTCTTAGACCTTCAGAGGAACTGGCTGATTTAGCTGAAGGCATATTTGCTTGCTTTATGCAGTCATCTTGATCTTCATCTAAGCTGCTCAGAGCATTCAATTGGTTTACAATTTCTGTAAACAGAAGCCAGTCGAGACAAATGTAAGGTAAGGTCATTTAATTAAAGAGCCACAGAAGCATGCTGTTACTCAAAAAGACAAAGAGAGGGGATGTTTGGTTAATCAAGAGAATACATTCAGAGGATGTTATTTTTGATGAACTATAACAGATGTATTTAACTGAAGGTTATGCTGTACTTATATTTTAAAATAGAAAACATTTTAAAAATTAAAATTTATATTAGTACTATAACAACTATGTTAACAAACACAAAACAAAGATAATAACCTGAGAAGTTGACATTGGCTTTCACATTCTGCATTTGTAAAATAGGGCTTTAAATGCATGCATTAAAAACAATAAGAAATATCATCTAATACAATAGAAAATATGTGCTATTTGTTTTGTAATATTCTAAATTTAAACTATAAATTTTAAGAATATATCTACATGAAACATGAACATAATAACACTTGTTCATATTCTAGAATTTTAAAAATCAGCACAAAATAAGAAAAGCAGGCAATAGCTATTTTCCACTCCTGCTTTCTAGGGAATTTGTTCTTTTAAGGGAACTCTTGAGTGTTTGCTTTAGGATATCTTATAATTTAGCCAGTAAGAGAATAAAAAAGACAGGAACAGGTAGAAAAACATTAAAATAAAAATTCATTTTGTGCATAAACAGAATTTTAAAAAATGAGTCATATTGTGGACAACTCCGAATATGTGATATTATGATTTACTGGGTGAAAATTAGCTTGGAATAAAATAATAAGAACCTACTAGAGTATTCTAGTTAATCCTCGCCGTTTCCAAACTTAAAACCTGGGAATAACTTAGGCATTAGGACAAACCAAATAGATCCAGATCATTCAGTGGGAAATAAAGAAAATGGTTAGAAATAGACAATAGTTGTGAATTCAGCATTAAAATGCTGTTTTTTAACACTGTAAATCTAAGTACACATTCTAAATTTTATGTGAACCAAATAATAAAATACACAGTTGTAATAAGGTTGCCTTCATCCATTCATTTGTTGTTGAACAAATACTTGTTTATCACCCTGTGCCAAATACCATGCTTGGAACATAAGGATGAAAAAAACATAGTATTGTCCTCATGGAATTTACCATCGATAAAGATAGAAATTAATACAGAAACAGACAATAAATGACTACTAGAATATTAGGTGGTCAGAAATGTGTATTGTCGTATAGATCTTTGAGCCAAATACATATGAAAAACTGACATTCATTTCCCTTGTCTGAATGAGAAATATATTTTGCATGAATAAAAATGCTTGAGATAGTCAAAGTACATCATAGAAAATAAAGAGTAAACACAATACCAACTGAACTCTTAATCTGAATGTGAATAATAAGAGTTAGTCAACCTTTATAAAGTATCTTCTTCCATTTTATCCTGCCAATAGTTTAAATCCCCTTCTGACTCAGACTAACCTAGCAAATTCCTCAGTAGGCAGAGTTTATTCTTGAATTAGATCTTTTACTCCTGACTAGTAGTCACTGTAACTTTGTAATTTTCAGGGAAGTATAATGGAGAGAATCTATCCTATGTGATTACCAATGCATGACTGATTTTTTAAATTCATTACTAGTTTTGTATATTTTTAAATTTGCAGATGGTTTATTTTTAACTTCAAAAATATGAAAAAAGAAATATTAATAACAGTTAACATTTATTAAGCAGTGGAAAGGGCTCTGCATATGTTAATTCTCATAAACATCCTGAGGTATTAATATTCACATTTTATCATGTATATTAGTATCATTTATTTGCACTGTATTCCCAGATGTGTAATTATGAGGCTAAAATATTTTAAAATAATGTTCAAAGATTTGTAGTTCTCTTTACACATTTTAGTTATTTAATATTCTTAGATGTAACCTCAATGAGAGTAGAAATTATTTATTTATTTAATTATTATTATTATTATTATTTTTGCAGTACGCGGGCCTCTCACTGTTGTGGCCTCTCCCGTTGCGGAGCAACAGGCTCTGGACGCGCAGGCTCAGCGGCCATGGCTCACGGGCCCAGCCGCTCCGCGGCATGTGGGATCTTCCCGGACCGGGGCACGAACCCGAGTCTCCTGCATCGGCAGGCGGACTCTCAACCACTGTGCCACCAGGGAAGCCCCCTAGAAATAATTTATTTAAGCACCTTATATAATGAGCAATAGAGGGAATACTGAAGAAATATTAAACTTGTTTCTTACTTTCAAAACATTATTATTGTTCCATTATAAACTTTCAGGTACAATGTGGGCATTTATTTAAATACTATCAAGATGACTGAATTACATGACTAAATTATTTACACTGTAATTTTTCTGAGTGTTTAGAGTATTTCCTTCCCCTCACCATGCTTCTGGTGATACCTAAAACCACTGATAAAAAAATAAACAAATAAACCCACTAATGACCATTTCTTCATTAATTAACCCAAAGTAATTTCTTATTTCCATTCTTCTCACTGATGACAAGTTGTCCTTCCTATCCTAGCTTTCCCTATTTATTTATAGCTTAAATAAATCCTTACTTAACACCTAGAATATCTGCTCCTAGAACTTTCATTCATATTAACAAAGTGAAAAGGTAATGCTCCTCTTATTTGGTATGCAAATAAATCTCCATCCAAACCATAAAAAGAAGCGATCTCCAAAGAAATACCATTTACCTATATAAGAAACATTTCTCAAGTACCTATTATACTTTTTGGGGACAGACAAGTAAAACAATATACAGTGTATGATAAATATGATATTTGTTATGACTGAGATATGTATTGTAGGGTATGTGAAACTAGAAGAGAGGCATACAACTCAGTCTGAGGTCAGGAAGCCCTCCTGGATTTATTCAAGGAGGATTTATTGAGTGAAAATAAGACAAATAGACATCATTATTATTATTAAAATAAAGGAGAAACTGGAGGGCATTTCACAACGATGAAAGGGAGCCGAATGAGAACATGATATACTTGAGGAACGGCAAGTTGTTTGGGGGTTTAAGATACCAGGGATGGGGAATGGAATGAGATGTGGTTGGCAAATGTCCTATCATGAAGGTTATAGTGACCAAAATAAAGAATGTGAACTTCACTCTGAAAGCTCTGGGAATCCATTGTAAGATCAAATGTATAGTTTAGAAACATCATTCCAGGAGCAACATGGTAGCTGCACTTGAAAAAAACAGGATAGGAAGCAAAAAGATGAGTAGTTTAGCATTACTGCTCCATGAAGGGACGCACTTAGTAAATATTTGCTAATTAAAGAGTAGATTAAGAAGAAAGCTTTGATGGTTAATTTGACATGGGGGATGAGGAGAGGAATCTAGGATACATGCCAAGTTTGTGTCTTGGGTGACTGTGTGGACATTAGTTCTAGCACTGCAGTGGGGGCTACTCAGTTTGGCCATACCAAGCTACAGGTGCCTGTGAAACTTACGAAAATAATTCAATTGGCATTTGCATATGTGGGTGCACAGCTTAAAATACATAATTTTGTTATGTATTTCTCCTTTTAAAAAAGTACTTTTCTGTTACTTCCAAATTTCCTGCAGCCAATGTGTTTTACATGTATAATCAGAAAAACAAAAATTAAAAATTTAAAAGAAGATTTACAACACAAATTTATTCCCAGAATTTTTTTAAGTGGGATGCTTTCCCAGTAATACACCACCCTGACCAAAAAAATTCCCTGGCCCAACATATTTATATAATACTTCTGACTAATTAAAGCCTTGTTTCACCAAAAATTTACACTTCGGAAAATGCTAATAATGCTATGTAATAGCACAAAATAATTTCTACCCTAGCACTACTCAAACTGAGCAATAAACCGGTAGTGTAGCATTTAGTCATCGTAACAGTGTGTCAATCTGGACTTGCTTCATACTGGTGAGAATAAGAAGAAAAACTAAATTAGGGGCAGGCAATCGAAGCACAGGGTCAAGTAATTTGAGACTCTTCTTTACATTAGGAAGGCAAAAGAAGATAGAAATTGACCACCAGAGATTATCACACTGAACTAAAACAGGGGGATGAAAGTGGTGTCACAAAGAGTACGTGGGTTTTTCTTTTAAGAAAGTCTGTAGTGGAGTTAAAAGGGCAGGGTGTGGGAGGGTCTGCCTAGAGCTAGAACATAGCTGCAAATCTTGCAGCATCCTCATTCTTCTCTCCAAAGTATAATAAGATTCAGTACAGGTATATCTCATTTTAAGATGGTCTAAGATAGTAACACTGCAACTTCTTAATAGAGATCAAGTTCCCAAAGATGTCACTTTTCTCACGGGCTTGAGCCCATAAATATTTGATTTATGGATATAACTAACAGGTTTAATAATGTGATTTTCAATCCCTTTAGCAGGTCATATTGTAAATGAATGAATGAACTGAATGAAAGTCATAACACTTGCTGTAATTTTTATAAAGGCAGAAAGACATATACCTTATATTTAAATTTTAGCAATTGTGTGTTTTTAACCTATGTGTTTATCTTATGTCTGTCTACATATCTATGCATATATATGTATCTATCTACAATATATTTCATTTATCTCTAGAAATGTTATAGTTTAAGCTACCAACCTAAAATTTGGTGGCTAAAAACAAATGATTACCTCTCACAGTTCTATGGGTTAATGCACTCAGCTGAGTAGTTTACTGCAGTTAGATGGTGGCTTGAGACAAAGTCATCCAAAGCTCGAACTGGGCTGGATGTCCAAAATGGCTTCTTCACTTACATGTTTGGTGTTTCAGCTGAGAGGCAGGAACAACTGGGGGCTGGCCAGGCATCTCTCTCTCTCTCTCTCAAGTGGCCTGTCCATATGGGTAGTTTGGGGTTCCTCTCAGCATAGCAATCTTGGGGTAGATGGAGTTTTTACATGGCAGCTGGTATCCCCTAGAGAATGCACTAGAAGAGTCCCAGGTAGAAGCTACAAGGCATTTTATAACTTAGCTTTAGAAGTTACAAAGTGTCACTTCCCCACTGCATTCTACTGGTTAAAAGTGATTTACAGAGCCAGCCCAGAAGACAGGGAGGGGACTATAAAAAAGGGCATGGATACTGGGACGCTTGTTTCATTGGAGGACAATCTTTGAAGATTAGCTACCACACAGTAGATCAATAAATCAGAAAGTTGAAATCATTCATTTTCTTACTAATCTAACATATTTATTATAACTTTTATGTTAACCTTCCAGTATTTTACTTATGCACATATATGAAAGGCACAAATATTAAACTGTACAATTCAATGAATTTTGAAAAATGTATACACCCACGTGACCCAAGAGGAATAACATTGCATCACACACCCCCCAACAATAAAAAAATCTCATGCCTCTTTTCAGTCAATCCCAAAACCCACCAGCTATAACTATTCTAACGTTTTTAACATAGGATTAGTTTTGCCTCTTCCAGAACACCATGTAAATGGAAACATACAGTATATACTCTTTTATATAAAACCTCTTTCATTCAGTATATCCATGTCGTTGAATGCATCAATAGCTCATTTTTATTGCTGAATAGTATTCCATTCACAAATATAATACAGCTTAGCCATTCTCCTGTTGCTGTACATACACCTGAGCTGTTTCCAGTTTGGGGCTGTTATGAATAAAAATATTATGAGTATTTTTGTACTAGTCTTTTTGTGTATGTATGTTTTCATTTCTTTTGGATAAATATCAAGGAGTGGAATTGCTGGGTTAGAAGGTAGGTATACGTTTAGTGTTATAAAAAACTTCCTAAGTGATCTTACCATTATACTCTTCATGAACAATGGATGAGAGTTCCATTTGGTCCACATCCTTACTGACATTTAGAATTTATTGCCAGTCTTTTAAATTTTAACCACTCTGGTGGGTGTGGAGTTGTGTTTCATGATTACTTTAATTTGCTCTTCCCTGATGAAAAGTGACACTGAGAACATTTTCATATGCTTACTGGCCAATGGTGTATCTTTCTTTGTGAACAACAGGTTTGAATCCTTGCCCCTTACAAAAAAAAAAAAAATAGGGGGCTTCCCTGGTGGCGCAGTGGTTGAGAGCCCGCCTGCTGATGCGGGGGACACGGGTTCGTGCCCCGGTCCGGGAGGATCCCACGTGCCGCGGAGCGGCTGGGCCCGTGAGCCGTGGCCGCTGAGCCTGCGCGTCCGGAGCCTGTGCTCCGCAATGGGAGAGGCCGCAGCGGTGGGAGGCCTGCGTACCGCCAAAAAAAAAAAAAAATAGGGTTGTCTTTTATTATTATTGAGTTGTAGGACATTAAAAAAATCTATTCTGGATACAAGCCTGTGTCAGATATATGCTTTATGAATATTTTCTTCTAGTCTGTAACTTGCACATACATTTTCTTAATGGTCTATTTCAATAACCATGTGTTTAAAATTTTGATAAAGTCTAATTCATCAAGTTTTTCTTTCATGGTTATTACTTTCTGTGTCTTGTGTAAGAATGTAAGAACCCTGTGCCCACTCTCAGGTCACAAATATATTTTTTTATTTTTCAGAAGTTTTATAGCTTTAGCTTTTACATTTAGGTCCATGATCTACCTTGAATTAATGTTTGTGTCTGTGTAGGAATTGAGGCTCATTTTTTCCATATGGACATCTAGGTGTTTCAGCATCATCTGTTGAAAATATTTTCCTTTCTCTACTGAATTATGCTGCACCTTTGCTAAAAATTAATTGACCAGGTAAGTTTGGGTCTACTTTAGGATTTTCTGTTTTGTTCCACTGATCTGTCTATCCTATGCCAGTATCATACTATCTTGATTATTACAGCTTTACAGTAAATCTTGATGTCAGATAGTATTAACAATTCTGTTCTTTTTCAAGATTATTTTGGCTATTCAGTTCCTTTGCATTTCCAATTATATTTTAGAATCAGCTTTTCAATTTCTTTTTTTTAAAAAAACCTGCTATGATTATGAATGGCACTGAGTTGAATCTATAAATTTGGGAAAAAGTAACATCTTTACAATATTGAGTTCTCTAATCTATGAACAGAGAATCTCTATTTATTAAGACCTTCTTTAATTACCTTCAGTAATATAGTTTTCAGGGTAGAGGTTTTTCCACATCTTTTGTTAAATTTATTTCTAAGTAGTCTATGTTATTCTTAGCCTCCATTGTAAATGAAATTGTTTTGTTAATTTCATCTTCCAAATGTTTGTTGTTCATATATAAAAATATAAATTTTCTATATTGATCTTGCATCATGTGTCCTTGCTAAGTACAATATTGAATGAAAGTGGTGACAGCAAACATCCTTGCCTTGATCCCAATCTTTGGAGGAAAAGTGTTCAGTGTTTCATCATTAAATATGATGTTAGTTGTAGCTCACCATAGATGCTATTTATCAAAATGAATAAATTTCTTTACATTAAAATTTTGCTGAGAAACTCAGTACTGAATTTCTTCAAATGCTCCTTTCTGCATCTATTATGATGATTACACGGTTTTTCTCCTTTATTCTGTTATATGGTTAAACCGACATTGCATTCCTAGGATAAACCCTTAAAGAATGCATATTGGTATTTAAATATTAATTATCTCCTGGCTCCTTCCCTAAATAAATATTGGAGAGCTTCTAACTTCTCCTTCAGAGCTCTTACTTCCATCCTGGCCCTGTCAGATGGGCTCTCAGTATCCACAGAGTTCTTCCAGAGTCTTGTAAGGGGTGCCAGAGAATGTTCAGTTGTCCTTAGTACAAACAAAGCAGCATTAGGGATTAAGAGTGATATAGAAAGTAGGCTGAATTTGTAATCTCTATCTTCTGCCACTTCTACTATTCTCTGAGTTGACACATTTGAGTTCTAAACACTGGGAAGAGATACTCTTGCTTTCTTCAGTCTCTCACCCTAGGGTCTCAAGCTCCTTTAAGAAAGAGGTAGCTTGTACCTTACAAACTTTTTAGCTCAAGGGACTAGAAATGCCCCACCTCTCTGCTTCTACCCTATTTTCCAACCTTAAAACCTAGATAACAGATGCAGTATTCCAGAAATTCTCATCCTTCACACAGATCTCCAAAATAGGTGGCCATTTTAAATTATTTTACTTTAGAGAGTCCACAGCAATTCTATGATTTTGTTAATCAGTCTCCTAGGTACCGGAGAGTAAATGCCCAAGTAAAAACCAGAAGCAAATTAATGGATGTATTTTCTGACCAGGGGCCCCAAGTTTATTCTGAGGACCCTTTTAATCTAAGAAAAGAGACCTATTTATCCCCATTCAGAGCCCTAGCAAGTAGGACATTTAATCTCAGAGGGCTGAGTCATACCATAATCAACTCTAGATCCTCAAATATGAACTGTTATCTCCTCTACTAAGATCCTCAAATATGAACTGTTATCTCCTCTACTACCATCTGTGCTGTAAGATTCTGTTCCCTGAAGGTGGCCAATATGTCACTCTCTCTTCCTACTCCTGAATTAACTTTACCAACTATAGGAAAAGGATTAACAAACACCAGGCAACATGCTTATGGTAAAAATAAATCCTGATTTATAAACTGCATCTGGATGGGAGGACTCTAAATGGACTATATGCCTGATGGAAGGCCACAGCTTGAGCTTCTCTAATTGTGGAGACTCTCGTAACTGAGCATGTCCCTTACAGGGACCCTGAAAACTATACCTATCAAACTATTACAAAAGATATCAGTTCTTGTGCAATATGAAGATTCTAAGTCAAGGTAATCCCTGCTCCTAACTATGTGGATATTGTCTCCTTGTACCCAAGTTGTCATTTGGGGGAGAGGTCAAAGAACAGTACCTAGGCTGCCATGAAAACTCCAGTGAAAGAGGAATGCTCTGCTGAATGCTGTTTCCTGTCCAATATCCTCCTAAATGAATCTAATACTAAGTTTGGGCTGTTCAGGTCCTGTGAGTCTGAATGCCTAACTAGAATCCTTGCTGATCTTTGCCACAATTATAAGTATACCAGGGGCCTTTCAGGTGTCTCATGATGTCTGGTTTCCCCAATAATGCTCTGTTGTAAACTGTTTTGTTTAAACCTAATTTTCTGACCTACATTCAGTAGGACTTTGTCACTTACGCAGAATGTCTTTTTCTTCCCCTTTCTGTTGGTGTGTATTCAGAAATTGAACATGAATCCCAAAGATGGTCATATCACCAAAAACTGGTTCAAGCATTGTGAGGATGCCATATAGATGGAGGCACTGTTTTGAAACCATATATAATTTCCAATACCAGCTACAGTAAACTTTCCATTCAAAAGCTTTGTTCTTCCAACGCCAAGGTCAATCATTCCCACTACATTTCAGTGATTTTTCCAATTGCCCATCCATGGGTGCTGCACCTCTGCAGAAGACATCTATACAGGTAACTTCAATAAAAGTTTCCTGCCTAAGAGCCAGTCCCTGTAT
The DNA here is from genome assembly GCF_003676395.1 of Aethalodelphis obliquidens. Taxonomy (NCBI): domain Eukaryota; kingdom Metazoa; phylum Chordata; class Mammalia; order Artiodactyla; family Delphinidae; genus Aethalodelphis; species Aethalodelphis obliquidens. Next base: position 8,288,728 of record NW_020837984.1, on the reverse strand, counting down.
CCAGTTAGCAGTGAATTCTGTCTCAGACAGAGTAGGGGCTTGTGATCAGTCTAAATATACATACCATGAATTTACTTTTACTTCTAATAAAGTCTGTAATTTCAGAAGATATACTTTGTCAGTTACTAATGATTTACAGCCATACTCCACAAGAGCACAGGCTAAATGAACAGCCTCTAGGTGTCAATCTAAGATACACCCCAAATAATTCTAACAGTCTGTTTCTTCAAGAAGCTTGCATCTTAGTTGAGGAAATAATGTACCCATATAATTTTATTGATATAATGTGATTGTATTTTATGCATTTATAATATATACTTAATATAGGCAAAATTTTAAATAATAATTCCTTCCTCCATAAAAATTGTGTCAAAAATTTTTAAAGCTGCAAGAAAGTGTGAACATAAGCTGTGTTTAAGTTATTGCCACTTTAGCTGGTAAATAAAAATACCCACCATACTTTATTTGTACCACGTTTATAAAATACATTAATTTTGTTTACTCTTAAGCTATTATTCAAACGTTATTATTGTTAAATTTTAATATAGTTTTTATTATCTTAAAACTATTTTACTTCAACAGTTTTAGAGTGGTAGTGCTGGGGCTGAAAAAATATTCCTGAAAGTTAACTTTGGCATGGAATTTACAGGTGCTAAAAAATGCAACTCAGGAAGCCAAACAACTGCCATAACATGCTGTGCTATTAACTTAACTGATTGTCCTCTGCAAATATAATAGAAAATGCTGAGAAAAAAGTGTAACATCAAAGCATAGGTATGTTACAATGATTATGGGTTTACTGACTTAGAACGTGAATGTAATCACCCACTGTCCCTACTTAACTATGCTCCCTCAACACACATTTTATATTCATTACTTTTGGGAAACTAGTCTTGAATTATTTAAGGTCTGAATTATGTGTCTCCTCCAGATCACATTCTTTCCATAAAATGGGACCATCCCATCTTACATAAGACAGTATATGATCAAAGGTCAAAATGAATGGAACAAGATAACAAGACAGAGTGATTAATACGGGCTACAATAGGAGATGGAAGCTCTCTCATTTATGGCCTTCCAGTTAACATATTTTAAATTCTCAATGTGTTCCAGACAATGTGCTAGAAGCTAGAGACGAAAAAATGATCAGAACATAGTCTCTACCTTGAAGGAATTTCATAAAATATGGACAGTAAATACATAAATAAATAATAACACAAACTGGTAGCATTCTGAAGAAATTCTGGATCATCATAAATTGCATTAAAACGATTGCTTCAATTAGGGTCAGAGAATTTTAGGCTACCTAAAAAAGTTATTTCTGCAGTGGAAATTTTAGAAATTAAGGTATATATATGTATGTTTAAGCAATAAGGGTTGCTATGGTATGAATGTTTGTGTCCCTCAAAATTAATAAGTTGAAATCCTAATTCCCAATGTGATGGAGGTGGGGCCTTTGGGAGGTGATTAGGTTATGAGGGCAGAGTCCTCATGAATGAGATTAATGCCATTATAAAAGAGACCCAAAAGAGTTCCCTTGTCCCCTTTCACCACGTAAGGAATACAATGAAAAGTCTGTGACCCAGAAGATGGTCCTCATCCGACCATGTTGACACCTTGATCTCAGGCTTCCAGCCTCCAGAGCTGTGAGGAACAAATTTCTGTTGTTTATAAGGTACCCAATCTATGATATTTTGTTATAGCAGCCCAAATGGACTAAGACAAGAGTTCAGTTATAAAATTTAGTTATTACTGAATCCTTTCATTAAATCTGTATTTTGCTCAAAATATGTCCTTTCTTTTCTTTTCAGCACAGAACTTGTGACATGCTGCTATCACCTTTTTTTCCCATTGCTATGATGAAAACAGTACATTGCTCAAAACAGCTATGACTATGAAAATGTGTGGTTTTCTGATTGCTACTTATGGTATTAGTGCCTAGTTGAGATTTAGTTTTAACCAAAAGTCATATACAAAGAATAAACCATATTCTCTAATTAAAAGGTCAAATCACATTCCATTGGAATTATAAAAAACTCATGCTGTAAGAAAATGCCTGCATTTTTAAATGGTACAGCAGTAGCACAAAGGATAGAGTGATCAAGTTTAAGATGGAGAGGCCATGAAAGGCTTCTTAGAGGATGTGGCAAAAGAATTAAAATTTGAAGGACAGGTGAGAAGCCACTGGAGGTGGAAGGGAAGGACACCAACTTACCTTCCTAAGCACTCCAACTAGCCAAATAAAACAAAGAACTCAAAGATAGAAAAGACATGGCATTTTAAAAAGTATTGTATGATTTTGCTGACATTATAAACAATGCAAATGTCAGCACTTATTATTGAAAAAAGAAACCCAAAATGTTATTGAAATAAAAATAATAGCCAGGAGGGGTTGAAGGGAGAAATTCAAATAAAGAAAGGAGAGAATCATATTGAATCTCACAAGGTGAGTCAACACATTCTGTTTCATTTTTAATGTTAGTAGAGAAATACAGGTTCATTCAGTTATCCCTCTAGCTTATTTATTTTAGAGGATACTATTCCAAAATGAAAACAGAGGATACATAACTTCCAAATTACTCTATTAAAAAATGCTTAAATGAACATTTGAGAATGGCAAAATATAAGCGGTGGGTGGGTAAAAAATAATAAGAAAATTCCCAAATAAAAGTATAAAGTAATATAAGTGAAATTAAGTATGTCAGTTATCAAGAAATACAACCAAATACTGTTTATAAAGAGAACTATTTAACACAGAGAGGATTAAAAATAAAGTGATAAATACACCAAGTACAAAGAAGGCATGGATTATAAATATCAATATCAGGCAAAAGTTCAAGGCAAGAGGCATTAAATGGGGCAAACTGATCAAATTATAATCCACGATGAAGGTATAAGAGAATATTTTTTATAAACTAAATAATTTAGGACTGAAGTTCTCTGTCTTTCACTGATGAACTATACAAAAGGCATAAGAATATAAATGACTAAATAATATAAATGTAAAGTTTGGTCTAATAGCTACATGCTGAATCTGACAAATAGAATATACATGTAAAAAGATATTTATGGAAAATTTACAAAAACAGATCATGTATCTACACTACAAAGAAAAAGATCTCAATCATATTTAAAAAAAATTGAAATATGACAGGCTTCAGAATCTTATTTGAATTAAATTAAACTAGAAATAAACAAACTAGAAATAAACACAACCCACGACAAAGCACATTCTCCTAAACATTCCTGGGTTAAATAGGAAATCAAAATGGCAATCATAAATTAGAAAATAATACAGTTGACCCTTGAATAAAACAGAGTTTAGGGGCATCAACCCTCTGTACAGTGGAAAATCCACATATAACTTATAGTCGGCCCTCTGTATTCATGCTTCCTCCAAGTCCTCAGTTCTTACATATTTGCATCTACAGATCGTGTAGCACTCAGTATTTACTATTGAAAAATATCTACATACAAGTGGACCTATGCAGTTCAAACCAGTGTTGTTTAAGGGTCAACTGCAATTTATAAAATTTGCTCAGGACAAAACATCTGTCTTTGCATACAAGTCTGATCAATTCCTTATAACAGAAGTATTGTAGAGATGAAGGTCACTGGAGTTGAGGAAGTCACAGAAGTTTTTGACTAAGAAATTAAATTGGTCATCCATGTGATCAATGGAATTCCCCCATACGATAGCAAGAATTTAGGCAAAGCCAAGAGATGGGTGCCGAAGTGTCCAATGAATTTGGAAAAGTCACCAAGACGTGAACAGATGATAGAAGTCAAGGGATAACAATCCAGAAATTTACAGCAATTTATTAGATGAAAGGAGTATTATACAGTGCTTGATTTTCACTCCAATAATAAAGGTGTAACATCAATTCCTTAAGGGTGCTAGCCAGATTGATGATAAACATTTATTGACCAATTAATACAAAGAGGTTCTAACCACTTACCATCTTAGTAGTTTGATCAAACCAGCTATAAGAAATACTTGCATGGAAGTGTCTAGATATAAGGATACATAAGATGTGTACAAATTCAAAACAAAGAATGTCCATACAATTTATGTGAATAAATGAACAGGAGCTAGGAGAAGGTAGCCAATGCATCTTCTCATCTTACCCTTAAGACAGATTTTTACTTATAGAGGGTTCATCCATACATTGACAAAATAAGTATGAACATCTTTAGGCTACTTTATACTATAATCAGTAGTTCCAATAGAGTTTGATGCTTTCTTGGCTAGCCTTGGACTTGATCTTAAACTGCTAAAATCTGTTATTTCCATCAGCATGTAAAGTTTCCAGAGAGCTAAATGGTATATTATATTAAGAAGCCTTGGGAAAGAAACAATACCTTGTTAGTGGAGTTGTTTTTTCCTGGGAAACAAGAATGAGTTTTTCAACTCTGCAAAAAAAACAGATAAATTTTTAGTTTAATGCAAATAACACCAACCTGTAATTTTTGCTGCCTTTTCCTCTTGGTTCACTCGGTTCTCATCATCATCTTCATTATCTTCCTCAAAGTCATCTAAATTGCCAATGTCAGCTTGCTTCATACTCATCAAACTAGCCAAACTTTGCATGTCTTCATCCCTATATCAATGATAATACACAATTTATTAAATGACATTACCTTCAAAAGGGTTGTTTCTTAAGAAAATAATATTAATACATTTCTTCTTTCTAAACATTAACAAGACTTTTTAAACAGTTATACAAAACTACTGAGCAATCTAAATATTCATTCATTAATTTTTAAATGGCACATTGAATTAATAGAAAGCAAACAGGATTAAAACTAACTGGTTAGGAGTTAGTTTAATTCTGTGCTGCAGATCTAAAATTTTCTTCATGGAATTAAAGTATGGTTTTCTGATCATGAAGTCTGGAAACAAAAACTTGTTTCATAAAACAATGGGATAGTTTGCAAATCAGATGAGATCTAGACTTTAAAAGTATTCAAGTTTGCAGAAGGAATTAGAATAGAAATTCTTAATCTGAAGTCCATGAACCCTTTTGGTTTTGTGGGTAGGAGTAAAAAGAAGTGGTAAACCCCTGTAAATTATATTTAAATCTTGTTTAACTGTGCATTTTTCTCAAAGGAGTTAAAACTCCCCTAAAGTTAAAAAACTACAGTAATTGAACTAGCACCCAAAAGCCTAGCCTTTTTAAGAATTACAGGATAGAAAATGACTTGGGTTAGTTAAATACCATACATTTGACAAAATGTAAATATGTTTTTATATCTTGAAGTATTTTAAGTATAAATTTAAAGTTTATATTAAATACTCTAAATGTTAAATAATTTAAGTTTTCTTGACCTATTATTTTACTTTAAATTTCAAATAAACTACAGTGAATGAAACATATTTCTAACATGATACATACAAACTAAATTTCAATCAGCTATACGTCCTCCAAATTCAGAAAACTGAATTAAAACACTGTTTCTCATGTTTTTACCACAATAAAATAAAAACAAAACAAAACCACTGTTTCCTTTGCAAAGTAATGCTTGTTAACATTCACTTCTAGGGCTTCCCTGGTGGCGCAGTGGTTGAGAGTCCGCCTGCCGATGCAGGGGACATGGGTTCGTGTCCCAGTCCGGGAAGATCCCACATGCCGCAGAGCGGCTGGGCCTGTGAGCCATGGCCGCTGAGCCTGCGCGTCGGAGCCTGTGCTCCACAACGGGAGAGGCCACAACAGTGAGAGGCCCGCGTACCGGGGAAAAAAAAAAAATTCACTTCTAAATATGGTATGATTTTGCAGGCTAAATTGGTTTTTGAAATTCTTTGCATTTTATCTCATATAAGCTTAGAGTTAACAAAATCATTTCCCCCTTTTAAGACAAATTTAGTGGCACAAAGTCTGCATGGACAAAAACAGTTGTATTACCTTATATGAATGTCTTACAAACTGCTTTCCCATCACCAGGGTATAATTTCAATATATAACAGTGTTCTTAAAATGTTAACTTGCTTAATTTTATCTCCTATATTTTCACCCTGAACATTCTTCTTTGGGAAAGGTGAGTAGGCAAGGAATGAGGAGATAGAGAGGTGGTTTAGGGTGTTCTGAGAGCATTCTCCACTCAAATTGAGACATTTAGTTTGAATTTCCTCTCACCCAAATTCCAATGAATGGTGCTAAATCACTTACTGCTTCTGCCCAGCGGAAAGGAGTCCACCTTCAAAAGATCTTCTCTGACTTTTTCTCTCTTCTTTCTGTGTTTCCTTTCCTTTCATTTTGGCTTGAACTTCAGAGTAAGGTCTTTATTTTAAACTTTTCAATATTTAAGTCTACAATTTAAAGTCCTGAGATGAAAGACTAATTGCTTCCATCCTGCACTGTCCCTCCACCACACTCACATAGAAGCCAACTTTCTAGAGAAGAGGCTTACTGTTATCTACCAAGTCATTTGTTGCCCTGTAGATGAGTGCCAAACATCTCTTTTTGACTGACGCACAGAATCCAGTCTAATCAGTCAAGTAGACATGGCCAATTATAGTAACCACATTCCACTAAGTCAAACACATTCAGAACTGTGATGCAGATTAGACTGAAATGTTCATAGCTGCCTTCTTCCTATCACCTTTTAAGTCTCAGGCACAGAATTTCCATTTCTCCTCTCACTGATTTTCCACTCCAAGTAGGTGCTAACCCTTTCATTACACCCAAAACTCACACTTACCATTGATTTGACTGTATGGAACAACTAAGATAAATAATACTAATTTTTTCCTGTTCTAGGTATGTTTACCTCTTTTTTCTTTTTTCTTTTTTTTTCTGGTACGCGGGCCTCTCACTGTTGTGGCCTCTCCTGTTGCGGAGCACAGGCTCCGGACGCGCAGGCTCAGTGGTCACGGCCCACGGGCCCAGCCGCTCGGTGGCACGTGGGATCTTCCCGGACTGGGGCACAAACCCGCGTCCCCTGAATCAGCAGGCGGACTCTCAACCACTGAGCCACCAGGGAAGCCCTGTTTACCTCTTTTTAACCAGTTAGAATTTTACTCTTTTAGGAGACTAGAACTGGGTGTAGGAGTTATCTTTGTGCAATGCCTATTCAGTGCTTAAGAAGTGATATTTGAAAAAGATAATGGTCATAGCAAACTGGTTATGTAACTGTACTGTACCTTCCTATACAAGTATTGGAAGGCTGAGCCAAAGAATATGCATTGGCAAAAGTTCCTTTAATTCTTTCATTCCTCTTATCCTAAACTTTTCATTTTGGCTTCCTCTCATGCCTCAGTTGCATCAAACAGCTCTACAAATTGAACTGTGGACTCCAGAGTACAACTACTTACACTGAAGACACTGAAATATAAAACAGACCCTTATGATAACCTATAATATACAATTTAAATTTTTGAAAATTGCTATAGTCATTTTTATATTATTGATCATTCTCTAGAGTTGAAAGAGACTATAAATAACAAGGAGTACATCTAATTCAGCCTCTGAAACAAAGAATTGGCCGGAATGATAGGTATGCAGTAGGATATTCTCAACTGTTAACAGTTTACTAAGTCAAAAGCTATTTACGCACCGTGTTTTAAAATATACTCTAAAACAGCTTATTTGATAAAAGAAACTTACGTGGCTTTTCCTTCCCGAAGGAAAATGCAAGATAATGAAAACTGAAGAGTGGCAGATACAACTTTTTTAGACAATGGCTTGAATTTTAACTTGACATCAGTCTGAGTTGGCATTGGGCTTGCATACTGTTTCATGTTGATGCTGGTGGTAGCAAGAGCTTTCCTTCGACCAGAAGGGGATTCCTGGAAGGTAAAAAATCATTATGTAATTTGGAGTTACTTACTTTACAGCCAAATATTTTTGAATGTTCTTTTAATAATATGATTAAATAGCAGTTGAGACTTCCCTTTCCAATGAATTCCTATAACATAATGTTGAAAAAAATTGTAATAAGGTTATATCACAACTTTCATATCTTTAAGTAAGTAAGGCAGATAGAAAATTGGAGAGAGCTGTCTCAGAGAAATAAGGGAAGACTAGAACAATCCTAAATATCTCAGGAAAGGAAAAGCAAGGAATGCAAACTAGGACAGAAGGTCTCCAGGGTTCCTGTAAAAAGAGGATCTAGCACAAGGCTAGGTATCAAAAGTACTCAACAATTGTTTCCCTTACTTTAATTATATTTAATGTACCCTAGCGGTATCTCTTCTTTCTGAACAATTCCAGTTTCTTATAGAACCCCAGCCTCTGTGGCATTCTACCTCGTTTTTTCTGCAGTCTCTGAATTCTATCTATCCTGCACTTTGAGACTTAATTCTTCCCAGGGCCTTTTCTGCTCACTCCAGTCTAAAGTCCTCTATTCCTTCCCTAAGATCACATAAATCAAGTTAGAAAGAATTGGGTTCTCTTATCCTATGCCTGTGGTGGACACTGCTAATCGACCCCTGCAGATCTCAAGTCTTCTCCATACAGCTCTTGCCAATTCACTAGAAATGGAACACAAAATGAAACCTATTTGCTATCAAAGATTTTTAACATTCCATTAATAAGCTATCTCATTTCAAAATTATCCTTTATAGCATAATAGACTAGGAAAATAATGAAAACAGAACAGCAAAATAATGACTGGGCATTAACTATGTATAAGACATGGTGTCAATTCTGGAAAGATATGAAGATGAGTAAGACATAATCCTTGACTATGTATTCTAATGGTAGGGGGAAATCCTAGATATAGGGTAATATATAAATAATGTAAACCCAAAGTCATATACCAGCAATCCTTGGGCTTTACTGGTCTGAGAGTTCAGACCTAAAATAAAACCTAATTTCCAAGCAGTGTGACCTTGAGTAAGTCAGTAAACTTGAGCCTTGGTAATCTTCCCTATAAAATAAGGAGACCAAATAGATATCCATTCAAACTCTACAATGGTTTTCTATAAAATTACTCAATTTTCCAACCAAGGCAGAAAAAACTACCATTAACTTCTGAATTATTATTTAATAAATCCTTATTTGTCCTATGATTGACAAACTTGCCTAAAATAAGGATATATTAATTTAATCAAAATATTAAAATGGCCTTTTTCCAAAAAAATGACATTTCTGCCAGCAGAACAAGTAAAAATGTAACGTAGTATCCCTAAAGAATACCTTGTTTTAAAATGTGGTCTTATCTGTCAGATTATGCACAGCAATATTATACAGGACTATTAGTGCATGTAGATACTTTATGAATGAATTTCAAAAATGCATCAAGCTCTTGAGAAGGATTTAAGCCCTCTCAGAAGAAATACTTAAGAATATGCAAATACCCTCAACTGAATCAAGTTGAACAGATGTGACTATCCCAAACAATACAAGTGTTCTTTCCCTGGTCGCTACTGTCAATCAAAGAATAAGATTAAGGTCCAAGGTTCTGACAATGTGCAAAATGAAAAAGTATGATCAGGGAGTATCAATTTATTACACTGATATGAACAATAATCTCTTATTGTACCTTTAGAATAGCTAACAACTACTACATAAAATATAGGATTTAAAGCCTCTGTTTTGAAAGCATGACATAAAAATTGCTACATATTATTTTCAGATTTGTTAAACAAATCTGTTTCATAAAATATGACATTGATCCCTTAAGAGTAATTATTTAATTTTATAACCAGATAATCAAACTATAAAAATTAAGATAACTTGGAAATGAGCATAATTTTGAAAGCCTAGTTTAAGGATGATTCCTGCAAAATCTAGTTTTGATGATTAACATTCTGTCAATTTCATTTTTAAGGTAAAAATTACATAGAAAGGTTTTCTGCTGAACTCAGAGAGTTTTAAAGTATTTGGTATATTGGTATCTCTGAAACAAAAGGAAATGAAAGCTACTAAATTCTAAACACAATAGAATTAGCTGTACCACTTAATTAAGCAATTACTTGCTCAGCAACAATGAAAATGGCCCCTTGTAAGGTCTGAGCAGGTGAGCAGAATAGAGCTCTTTTGAGTCTACAACATCCATTTCTAATATTAACATAGGATCTCACTTAGAGTCTGTGTCCTTGATGGGAAAAGGGGCCTAAATGATGTTTCTAGTAATTCTTTACCCAGCTCAGTCATTGTTTTCCTCTTTAAAATTAGCTAGTCATAGAAAATGCATTTTTTACAAGAACAATAATGAGAAAGACATAAGTATCTTTCATGGCTCTAACCCCAGCTCCATGAATTTTCACTGTTTATAACCATCAAGTTTATATATTTACCCACCCCAAATTGATATCATTGTTATCATCAGTTCTATAACGAAGAATAAAATAACTGATTGCACTGCTATATGTCTCTCGTACACTTTTGTCCTTCCTTAAAACACCAGGGGTCAGCCTGGCAGAGAGAGTTTAGAGAGAATTATACTGTTGTCAAAGTCCTAATGCTATTTCATTTCGCATGAAGGTTGGATAAGAGGAGAGAAGTAAAAGAAAGAAACAGTAAGAGGAACCCTTAGAGAAAGGACGCTAGATAACAGAAGTCAATAAGAAGTGAATGTTTACATATGTCTAAGACTAAGTTTCTGACTCTGGGCTCATGTTTATCCCTCTGTTTGTATGTGAACCTGGCAGTATTCGGGCAATTACTTCAAAATCCCTAAAGCAGAAGTTCTTAAACTTCAGTGCTTATTAAAAAACAAAAATAAAACTAAGAAAGCTTTAGATAGTTTAGATACCTGGATCTCACCCCTAGAGATCCTGAACTAGTAAAACTAGAGATGGGCTCAAGAATCTGCTGCATTTCTAAAAATAATAAGTACCCTCCTCCTATTTCCCATCCTGTCCCTCCCAGAAGCACACCCCTTCTACCAGGTGATTCTGATCCAGTTAATCGAAAATCACACTTTCAGAAATACTTCCCCTAAGGAAATTACTACATAAAAGAAATTTTAATCTCATTTTTCATAACTATTCTCTGTTATAAAAAAGACTTAGCCTATATATTTCCATTTCTTTGAGATTCCACCTTATTACAGTTGTAATCAGACAAATCTGAATTAGAATGTGACACCAGCACTTATTCACTAGCTAATCTTTGGCATATTTCTTCACGTATCTGAGCCTCAGTTTCACACTCTCAGACTGGCAAGTATTTTCAAGTTTGGATAATACCAAGTGTTAATAAGGATGAGGGACAATGCAAACTCTCTTAACACTACTGGAGAGAGTTTTGATGGATACAGCCATTTTGGAAAACAATTTGACATTACCTCGTAAAGTTGAATAGATGAATACTTTACGACTCAGCAATAATTCCCATCCTAGAAATATGTCCTAAATAAATTCTTGCAGTAACATATGAAAATACCTAGTAGAGTTTTTAGCATATAGTAGGTATTGAATAAACAGTATTTATTATTAATATTTATGGACCAGAACATCTGGAGAGAACATCTCTTGTCCAAATTATTCAAGTTAGGGTCTTCTTACAGAATAGTTCATTATATAATGTTTCATTTATTATGTATCCCAAGATAAATACAATTAATATAATGCCTCTCCTATTAAAATATTTGACTGATTTTCTCTACCTATTAAAACATCAAATAAAATAAACCACCTGCTAGAAATTTAACTCTTTCTCCCATATTAAGAAAACTGGGGGTTGGGGGAAGGAGAGAAGGAGCTTACTTAGATTTTATGATTTTTCAGAGCTTTATTACATAGAATGTTCTAAAAAATTCTGTCATGTACTAATACCTTAATTATCAGGTTTTTTATAACACACTGAAAATTAATGGCATTATCATTTGAGGTTTTTTTTTAAACTGTGGAATACATCACACATACTAAAGTATAAAATATACAAGTACTACTTAATGAATAATAAAATGAACATCCTGTACCGACCATCCTGCTCAAGAAATAGAACAATACCAGTACCTTAAAATCTTCATTTTCCCTCTGAAATTGCATCCGTCCCATTCCCTCCTCCAAAGGTAACCAGACCCTGAATTTTGGGTTACTTCTTCCCTTCCCGTTTTCAAAAAAGGAATACTACCTATGTATGCATCCCTAAAGAGTATATTACTAATGAATGGATAAACAAGAAGTGGTATATCCATACATTGGAATATTCAGCCTTAAAAGGAATGAAATTCTGACACACGCTACATCATGAATGAACCCTGAGGACATTTTACTAAGTGAAATAAGCCAGACACAAAAGGACAGATATTGTATGATTCCACTTATATGAGAAATAGGTACATTTATAGAGACAGAAGGTAGAACAGAGATTACCAGGCAATGAGAGGAGGGGAGATGAAGAGTTATTGTTTAATGGGTAAAGAGTTTGTATTTGGGATGATGAAAAAGTTCCAGAAACAGACAGTGGTAAAGGTCACACAATACTGTCAGTGTAGTTAATGCCACAAACTGCACACTTAAAAATATTTAAAACAGTAAATTTTATGTTATGTATATTTTACCACAACAAAAAATGAAAAAAGAATATATTGTCTAGTTCTGCATGCTTTTTAACTTTTTATAATGAAACAACATTAACATTTTTGTAACTTGTTTCTTATGTTCATCACTAAGTTCTTGATATTTATCTATGTTGATGTGTACAGCTGTAATTCATTAAATTTCACTGCTCCTAGTATTCCATTACATGAATATCTACAGTTTGCCTATCCATTTTACTGTTGATGAACATGGTTGTTTGAGTTTTATTTATTTATATGGAATTATTAACAAAGCTATCAATATTCTTATGTCTATATCCTCATGCACACATGCAAGAATTTGCCTAGGATATATTTCTAGAATGGGTCATAGGATATGTACACGTTCAGCTTTACCAGAAAATGTCAAATTGTAATCCAAAGTGGCTTTATTAATTTACATTCCCTAAGTGTTTCCATTGTTCCACATTTATCAACACTTGGTATTTTCTTTTTCATTTTTGCCAATCTGAGATTATTAAATATTACCTCATTACAGTCTTAATTGCATTCCCCTGATTACTAATGCATCGATTATCCTTTCATAGTTTATTGGTCACGTGTTTCCTCTTCTGTGAAATCTTTTGTACTTTTTCCTACCATGCTGTTTATCTTTTGATTACTAATTACATATGCATTCTGGTACTGAATCCATTGTCACTTATATGTGCTATTAACATCTTCTTTCAGTTTTTAGCTTGTATTTTCATTCCTTGTGGAATCTTTTGAATGAACCCAATTTCAAAGTCAACATTTTCCTTTATGGTTTGTGGTTTTGCATTTTGCTTGAGAAAATCTTCCCAACCCTGAGGTCATAAAGCTTTCCTCCCACTCCTTCAAAACTTTTATACCTCTGCTTTTCATATTTAAGAGTCATTGCCATCTGGAATTAATTTTTGTGTACGTTTTCAGATAGGGATCCAATTTCACTTTTAAAAAAATTATGGGTAAATAATTATCACAGCACTATTTATTAAATAGTCCACATATATCCATCCTTTCCCCCAGCTACAATGCCCACTCTACCAAAAATCTGGTCTCAATATACAGGTCAATGATTTCTAATTTGGTACCACTAGCCAATTGTTCTAACCTCAGAACAAGACAATATTGCCTTAACTACCAAAGCTTTATCTTTTGGGATAATTTAAGATTTTTTTAACCTTGAATCTATGGCAGATTAATGTGGTAAATTAGTAGATTTTCTAGAATTAAAGCAACTCCACATTCCTGGGAAACATTCAAAAAACATCCAAAGTTACCTAAGCCTGTCTCCTTTTGGGAAAGGTTTCTAATTACTGATAAAATTTCTTTAATGATTACAGAGGTAGATGTACAATGTCTCCCTAAATCAGTTTAGATAAGTATTCTGCCAATATTTCAAATTTAGTAACATAAAACTATTTAAAATATCTTTTTACTATTTTAATCTCTGCAGAATCTATCGTTTTGTACATTTCTTTATTCCCAGCACTGTTTGTGCCTTCTCACACTCTTTTGTTCCTAGATAATGCTTGTTATAAATTGTCTCTTTCATTGGGCGTTCCAAATCAGTGACTTTTAGCTTTCTTGATTCTTTGGAGTGAATGTATATTTCTATTTCAGTAGTTTCTGCTGCTCTTTATTCCTATTTTCCTTGGGTATATTCTGTTCTAACTCCTGAATTCGGAGCATTACTTCTTTCCTGATGTAAGCATTTAAGGCTATATATTTCTCTAAGCACTGCTTTAAATATGTCTCACATTTTTAGTATGAATTATTTTTGTTATTCTGTAGTTAAATATTTTCTAATCTTTCATTACAAGTTCTTTGACTCATGAGATGTTTATAAACTTTTTTCTTCTTTATGGAGTTTTTCTACTTATCTTTATGTAATGATTACTATTTAATTGATTTAGGGTCACAGAATGTAATTTTTGTAATGTTAATCTTTCAAAATGTATTAAGACAAGCTTTATAGCCTGACTTATGATCAGTTTTCATAATTGATCAGGGTCTTTAAAAGTATTTAACTGGTGTGCATGCACTGCTGTCTATTTTCACAACAGGATCATTTTTATGCAAAGTCACCTATCGCACCAAATCATGGTATTTCCTATGTGATAAGGACAAACAGAGCAGTAGAAATTTCAAATGTGAGGTTATGGGACATTTTCTAAAGGACACAAATCAAAAAATAAATAAGTGAAAGAATTGGGAAGCTGCTCACAGACTTCATCGCAGGCTCCTCTTGCTCTTTCTGATATAACCTTTTATTTTAGGATTGTCTCTTGTAAATAGCATATATCCAGAAAATTTTTGAATCCAGTCTGATAATCTGTCTTTCACTGGAGAGTTTAGATGAATGGTTCTCAAATGTTTTTATCTCAAGACCCTTTTACATGCTTTAATTGAGAACTACAAAGAGCTTTTGTTTATGTGGGTTATGCCTGTCAATATTTGCCCTACTAAAAAATATCAGAAATTTAGAAAATATTTCGTTCATTCAAACATAACTAATAAACTCATACGTTAACATTTTTATGAGGAATATATATACTTTCTTTTTTAAGACTATATTTTTAGAGCAGTTTGAGGTGTGCAACAAAACTGAGAGGGAGGTAAAGAGATTTCCCATAGATCTCCTGCTCCCACACGTGCACAGCCTACCCCATTATCAATATCACTCACCAGAATGGTAAACTGTTTACCACAGACAAACCTACACTGACATATCATAATCACCCAAAGTCCATAGTTTACTTTAGGGTTCACTCGCGGGCTGTACATTCTATTGGTTTGGATAGATTTTTAATGACATATACCCATCATTATGATATATAGGGTATTTCACTGCCCTAATCATCCTCTGTGTTCTGCCTATTCATCTCCTCCACACCCCATCACTGGCAACCACTGATCTTTTTACTGTCTCCATAGTTTTGCCTTTTCCAGAACATCAACTAGTTGGAATCATACAGTATATATAGCGTTTTCAGATTGGCTTCTTTCATTCAGTAATACGCATTTAAGGCTCCTCCATGGCTTTTCTTTTTAACACTGAATAATATTCTATTGTCTGTATGTACCACAGTTTATCCATTCATCTACTGAAGAATATCTTGGTTGCTTCCAAGTTTTGGCAATTATGAATAAAGCTGCTATAAACATCCATGTGCAGGTTTCTGTGTGGACAACGGTTTTCATTTCCTTTGGGTAAATATCAAGGAGTGAGATGCTGGATCATATGGTAAGAGTATGTTTCATTTTGTAAGAAAGTGCCAAACTGTCCCAAAGTGGCTGTACCATTTTGCATTGCCACCAGCAATGCATGAGAGTTCCCGTTGCTCCACATCCTCTCCAGCATTAGGTGTTGTCAGTGTGACAGATTTTGGCCATTCTAAGAGGTGTGTGGTGGTATCTTGTTGTTTTAATTTGCATTTCCCTAATGACATATGATGTGGAGCTTTTTTTTCATATGCCTATTTGCCACCTGTATACCTTCTTCGGGGAGGTGCCTCTTAAGGTTTTTGCCACATTTTTTAAATTGAGTTGTTTGTTTTCTTATTTGTTTCTTTGTATATTTTGGATAACAGTCCTTTATCAGATGTGTCTTTTGCAAATATTTCCTCCCTGTCTGTGGTTTGTCTTCTCATTCTTTAGCAAAACAAAAGCTTTCAATTTTGATGAAGTCGAACTTACCCATTATTTTTTCATGGATCATACCTTTGGTGTGGTATCTAAAAAGGCATCATCCTATCCAAGGTCATCTAGGTTTTGTCCTGTGTTACCTTCTCAGAGTTTTACAGTTTTGCATTTTACATTTAGGTCTATGATCCACTTTGAGTTAATTTGTGTGAAGGGTGTAAAGTCTCTGTCTAGATTCATCTTTGTGCAAGTGGATGTCCAGTTGTTCCAGCACCATTTGTTGAAAAGACTACCTTTGCTCCACTGTGTTGCTCCTTTGTCAAAGACCAGTTGACTATATTTATGAGGGCCTCTTTCTGGGCTCGCAATTCTGTTCCATTATGTGTCTATTCTTTTGCCAATACCATACTGTCTTGATTACTATAGCTTTGTTTTAACCCTTGACTTTAGGTAGTGTTGGTCCTCCAACATTGTTCTTCTCTTTTACTACCATGTTGGGTATTCTGGGTCTTTGCCTCTCCATATAAACTTTAGAATCAGTTTGTTGATATCCATAATATAACTTGCTGAGATTTTCACTGGGATTGCACTGAATATACAGATCAAGTTGGAAAGAAGTGACATCTTGACAATATTGAGTCTTTCTATTCATGAACATGGAATATCTCTCAATTTATTTAGTTCTTTGATTCTGTTCATCAGAGTTTTGTAGTATTTCTCATATAGGTCTTGTACATATTTTGTTAGATTTATAGCTAAGTATTTCATTTTGGGGGGTGATAATATAAATGGAATTATGCTTTTAATTTCAAATTCCTCTTGTTCATTGTTGGTATATAGGAAAGCAAATGACTTTTGTATATAAACCTTGTATCCTGCAACCCTGCTATAATGACTCATTAGTTCTAGGAGGTTTTTTGTTGATTCTTTCAGATTTCCTACATAGATAATCATGCATTCTGTGAACAAAGACAGTTTTATATCTTCCTTCCCAATCTGTATACTTTTAATTTCCTTTTCTTCTCTTACTGCATCAGCAAGGACTTCCAGTATGATGTTGGAAAGATCACATATATGTTCCATCACATATATCTTTATGCATTGGGAAACTATCAAAATTAACGTGGTGAGTGTAATTTTTTACAATTCTAATTTTCACTTGAAAGCTTGAATTTTATCATTGGCAACGAACAATTTCAGTCACTTAACCTTTAAGTAGCAGGCTCACTGTGTTCAGTTTCAAGAAAACCTTCACCAAATAAATATCCAAGTGTGAATAACAAGTTTACCTCTTAGCTGTTTTTTCAAGTAAAAATGGTGTTCCAGGATAAAAATGTGTTTAGTTTAGTTTACAACTCAATCACACAAGTGCTTTTTCTTGAATAACTTTGTCCTTTGCAATGCAGTATAACTGCTTTGTGCTTACTTATTTTTGTCACAAAGAATATTTAAAAAACTAGTACTCAAGGGACAAAATTTAATAATAATTTTATTATAACATCAAGAATATATTTAGTGAAACCCATGTAAGGGCTAGATCTTGGCTATAAATTTTCAAGGATGATATTGCTTCTACCCATTAATGCTAAGGATAGAAGAGGCAATTTTCCTTGTTGTTGTCTTCTGTGCAGTGAGTTCATTTCTTTTTCATCCTTACACTGATGGTATAGCTCTGGGATGTCAATTTTGTGCAACAAGAGGATCTTATTAGACATTCCATCTTGGGGGAATGGGAGATACCAGACTTTTTCTGCATCTTCATGCAGCGGTAAAAGTAGTAAGTCATGGGTTTAGTAGAACCCCTCAGTGGGAAAGCTACTATGAATGCTTAGCTTCTAGATGTCCTGCTTTGAACTTTTTAAAAAAGACTTCTTTGGGTTCTGTCTATCTGGGTCACTTCAAGAGTGCATTTATAAATATCACTTGGTCATATCTTACCTGATTTTTTAGCTGTTTTCCAAAAGGGGTGTTATTCATGCTATCTAGTCTGTCACATTGCCAGAAGCAGAATTCTTCATTTGAATTTTACAGGAAAAGAACTGAGCATTTTGATAAAGAAATAACCATCACAACCAGGTTCAATTGTCTCACATTGACCTAAGCTCTTCAATTTAGTAATTCTTAATGACTTATTAAGATTGTTTAAGAATTTATTTTATTGGAATTCTCTAGATGTGAACCTGTGATCATCGATGCAATCATGCCACTCTCTTATTGTTTTACCTGTTTAGATGCTATGTCTCAGCATCACCGTAAGCAAGTAGTAAGTACTTGATGGTAAATCAATGCTTGCAGCACATACCTTTCTAGAATCTCACAGTCTAATGCCTGAGTCTGTTCATTCTTGTCCATCAGAACTCTAAATTCTGTTCTGATTCTGTACTACTGAATCAGAAAACCAAGAAATGAAGTGACAGGTAGCTAGAATTCGAAACAGCATTCTAAAGACATGAGATCAGACTAATGCTTAAAAGTCAGTTATTAGATCTTGCCCTCTGTCTTATGACTATGTGAATTATTTCTTAGTAAAGAACTAACACACCCAAGTATTTGTGTAAACATCCAGTTTCTCTACTGACTCAAGAACCAAAACTGTCAAATGAGATAACGTGGAACTAGATGAGACCTTCGAAGTTTCTTAATCTAAGCTGTCACCCCAGTGCAAAAACACTTTATATCTTCTCTGACAGTTATCACGTTTGTTTCCTGATACTTTTCATTTAAATTCAACCTAAAAACTCCCAAGACTTTGTTCTTTCTAAAACAAAATAATTTGGTGCACTACATATCAAGGTCAACAATTTGGCTTTATTCTACAAATACTTGTTGAGAGCCTATTTTGTGTCTAACATGCTCTCATTTAACTCTGTGATAACATTTTAAATTTCATTTTAAAGTGATAAAAAGTCAATCTAGAAGTCAAACTGTCCTAACTTTTTCAAAATTGTGATGCTAAGTCCTCTGAGCTGTCACAAGCACTGCATTTCTTGGGCCATGCTGAAAAGATCTTTGCTTCATCAGCAGACCAAAATGGGATACTATAGAATTTAATTTGGAGTCCATGGAGCAATTAAATGCTAAAGCAGACATGCTATAAGGAGCTCTCTCAACCACAAAGACTTAATTAGAAACCATGTCAGCTAAAATAACCAACTTAGATGGTTGGATGGAAGAGAGTTTGGTAGCACAAATGTAAATTGAAAGAATCAACATTGAAAATCAGTTTAGATATGTACTTTAAAACATTTATAAAAATTATTATATTGATTTTAGAATAAAATCTAAAATCCCTCTAAAAATATCTAAATAAAAAAACCCTCAACCTTCTCAAATAGAGGGAAACTCCAGATATACATAAAAATACAAGTTAAAGTATTTAAGTCAAATATCTACATAAGTTGCAGATTGTCCAAATTAAAATATATATATATATATGAGACCTTAAATTAAGTCTACTATAAAATTGCCAAACAGCAGATTATATCAACCCTGTAATCCTAAAGAAAGCCACTAAAAGTTTACTCATATTCTTGTATGTAGTTTTTTAACCTTAAACAGAAACTACACTACCATATTTTAAAGTAAGTTTTCAGTAAGTGTTCTAAGGGAGTTAGAATCATTTGTTAGTTTAAAGACCTGGTACTCAAAGATTGTTATTCATGGCCAGGACTTGAACGATTGTGCTGATAATGACTCCCAAATCTTCATAACTGACTGACCTACTCCTGTGTTCCAGACCTAAGCACTCAAGTGCCCACTGTCTATTTTCACCCACATCACAAACACAACATAGCCAAACTGAACTCCTCTCCATCCCTTCGGCTGTTTCTTTCCTGAGTTCTCATCTCAGTGAATTGTACCGCCATTCATCAAGCCTCCCACTCTCAGGACTCACCAAACCAAGTTGTCTCTAACTGCTAAATCTTTCCAGAATCTGGACCCTTTCTTTCCATCTCCAATGCCACTTTTTCCTAAATTTAAGCATCAACATCTATGAACAGACCACTGCCATAGCCTCGGGATTTCTCTAGTCTCTACACACCTAGGTTTCATCTCCCATAATTCTTTAAGGCTGACCACTTGTTTTAATGCTATATCTTTTTTTCTCGTTATGAGAAAATTCATCACAGAAAATTATAAACACAGAGAGTAGTACAAAAAAAGAATCACTCAAAACTTTACCAACTAGCTGAAACCACTGCTAATATTTTGACATATTTTCTCTACTTATTTTTAAATAGTTGAGATGATACTGTTTGTAAAACCGTATGTCTTTTAAAGTTAACATTATAAATTTGTAAACCTAAATTTTAGAAGTTGCACATATATTCTGAACTATGGTTACACCACAAATGTACATAACTGTCCCCATTAACATTTAGGTCACTTCATATTTGTCACTAAGAAATGATGCTGCAATGAACATTTTTCTGCCCAAAATATTTCTGGCATTTCTGACTGTTTCTTAGGACTGATTTGTAGAAATGGAATTTCTGAATAAAGTAATTGAATGCTTTACAAAGAAATCATACCAAGTTATAACCTACCGTGTATAACAGCGCTTGTCTCATTCACCACACCCACAACAGCACTATTACATATTTTTAAATCTTTGCTAAACTGTTAAGAGAAAACTTGTATCTCACTGATTTAATTTGCATTTCTTTAATAACTTATGACCTTGAATATATTTTTGTGTTTATTAGCCATCTATACTTTCTCTTTTGTAAAACTAGTCATGCCCTTAAAAAAATATTTCTAGAGCTCTTTAAATATTGAAAATGTTAGCCTTTTGTCTGCCACTTTTGTTGCTAATATATTTAATATCTTCCTGCTTTGCCTTTTAATCTCATGATTTAGAAACCTTATATTTTCCTTAGTACACAAATAATGCAGGTTCACTGTAAAAAATAACAAAACACAGAGAAGTAAAAAAAGCACATGAAAATGATACATAATCCCAGCACTAGAGCTAAGCTTTTTTTTTTTTTTTTTCCCCCTGTACGCGGGCCTCTCTCACTGTTGTGGCCTCTCCCGGTGCGGAGCACAGGCTCTGGACGCGCAGGCTCAGCAGCCATGGCTCACAGACCCAGCCGCTCCGCGGCATGTGGGATCTTCCCAGACCGGGGCACGAACCTGTGTCCACTGCATGGGCAGGCGGACTCTCAACCACTGCGCCACCAGGGAAGCCGGAGCTAAGCATTTTTATACTGTTATTTGTTTTTCTAGTTTGTGTACTCATTTTTAAGAAAAATTAGATCATACACTGTACATATTCTTTTATAAACTATTCTTTTCATTAAAATATGATGAATATACGTATGCATCAATAAATATTTGACATGATGCTATTTACAATGGCTACAAATATTCCGTTCTATGGACATTACAATTTAATCTCATATTTTTGGACATTGAGATCGTTTCTAATTTTTCATATCATAAGCAATAACCAAGTGAAAATTCTTAGTTAATTCTTTACATTCATACTTAAATATTTCACTAAGTTAAATTTCTGTTGGTTGAATAACTGGACCAAAAGTATGCACATTTAAAAACTTTATATGGCTGCCGTTATTTATCCTCTAGAAGTTATACAAAATTATACTCCCACCGACTGGTACACCTTAGCCAACAATAAGTCTTTTTTTTTTTTTTTTCCGGTACGCAGGCCTCTCACTGTTGTGGCCTCTCCCGTTGCGGAGCGCAGGCTCAGCGGCCATGGCTCACGGGCCCAGCCGCTCCGCGGCATGTGGGATCCTCCCGGACCGGGGCACGAACCCGCGTCCCCTACATCGGACTCTCAACCACTGCGCCAGCAGGGAAGCCCCAACAATAAGTCTTAATACAATTTTAAAATATATATTAGCTTTGATTTTTATGTAGACAAACCTATGTACATTTTCCTCAGTGATTTCTTTCCCACTGCTTAGAAGCTTAGAAAGTTCTTTATCCATTGATTCAACAAATATTCACTTTTATTCTCTTTTAGTTTTGATTATTTTATTGTCTTCAATAAAATCCACTTGGAATTCCTTTTGCACTGAGGTAAGGAGCTAATTTTTCCTCCTCCTAAATAGTACCAATACTGTTCACTGTATAATCTTCTCCTTCCATAATGGTTTAAGAAAAGTGGGAATCTTTATACAACTATTTCATGCATATAATTTGTCAAGGTTTTTCTCTGCTTCTGGGATAAAGGTAAAACTCTTTAACATAGCAAAGCTCATTGAGATATTGTCTCTGATTCTATATGAAGAAAAATCAACTGTCCCACCCCCAACTGCACTTCATGCTCTGATAATATTCTGCCACTTGTATATGCTGTTCAATTTTTCTGTGGTGACATAGCTTTATAATTCTGAGGCACAGAAGACCTTCCCAAATAAGGCACAAAACTAGCAGAAATGACAATGGAAGTTACTTTTTATAGAGTATTTACTTCATGACAGTGCTTTACTGTAATTTCTCACAACAATCCTGAGGTAAATACTATTACTAGTTCATTTTAAAGACCGAAACTGAGGCACAAAAAGATGAAGTAACTTGCCCAAGATTACAGAGCTAGTAAGCAGAAGAGCTGAAATATGAAAACAGGTGACCTGACTCTGCAATATGTACACTTAACCACTACACTGTACTGCATATAAGACACAAATTTGAACATATAAATAGTATGTTTCTATGTGGTGAAAGACACCATTTGGAATTTAAAAAAAGTGACAGGTAGGGAGAAAATATCTGCAAGATATATAAAAAATAATGTACAGAATACATAAAGGTCTACAAATGAGTAAGAAAATATAATCATTTCAATTAAAAATTGGCAATGGGTATCCTTGGGCAATTCACAGAAAAACATAAGTGGCCAATAAACATGTAACAAGATACTCGACTTCACTAGTTATCAGGGAAATACAAATTAGAATGATAAAGAGATAGTATTTTCACCCATTAGAGTGACAAAATTAATGTCTAGTAATAGCCAGTGTTGCTGAGGGTGTGGAAAACCCACTTCAATCACTGTTGGTAGGAATATAAACAGTTACAGCCTATTATGGGGATATTCCTTTAGCACTAAAACTATGAAAATAAAATAGGGCTTCCCTAGTGGCACAGTGGTTGAGAGTCCGCCTGCCGATGCAGGGGACGTGGGTTCGTGCCCCGGTCCGGGAAGATCCCACATGCCGCCGAGCGGCTGGGCCCATGAGCCATGGCCGCTGAGCCTGCGTGTCCGGAGCCTGTGCTCCGCAATGGGAGAGGCCACAACAGTGAGAGGCCCGCGTACCACAAAAAAAAAGAAAAGAAAAGAAAAGAAATGTCCCCTTTGACTGCACAATTCCATTTCTGGGAATCTATCATGTACACGTGCCTAAATTCTCAATGAAGTGCTATTTATAACACCATCAAGTATACTGGAAACTACCTTAACATCCTTCAGCAGAAGAATGGTTAAGCCATCCATCTGCCCTATGAAAAACTGTGCAGAAACTGCACACTGTAAGTGATAAAATCAAGTCATAAAACAATATGTAAAGTATGATCCCATTTAAGAACAGAAACTTAACAACCTCAAAATAGATGTATGTTTATATAAATTCATGAAAAAAATGTCCAGAACAATTATTATGAGAGAAGAACTTTTCTTGGGTTGGGGGGTGTGGCTGTGCTGCATGGCCTGTGGGATCTTAGTTCCCCGACCAGGAACCGAACCCAGGCCTTCGGCAATGAAAGCGTGGAGCCCTAACCACTGAACTGCCAGGGAAGTCCCAAACTTTCCTTTTTACTTTATACATTTATTTTTTGCCCCCTTTACAATAATCACCTATTCATACTTAACATCATTTATTCTATTTAATACTTTCATAATTTCTAAAAGTTATACGTATATGGGGAGAGGGGACAAAGGAAAACATAATTAAGCTAAGGCAGGGTTTCTCAACAGCAGAACTATTGGCATTTTGGACCGAATAATTCTTTGGGTTTCTTTTTTCCCCTGTTTGTTTGTTTGTTTGGCAGGGGGAGGCTTTCCTATGCATTGAAGGGTGTAGAGCAGCATCCTTAGCCTCTATCCACTAGATGCCAATAGCACATTCTACCTCTCTCCCACCAAAGCATGACAATCAAGAGTGTCTCCAGACATTGCCAAATGTTCCCCAAGGGGCAAAAATGCCCCACACTCCACCGACCACCACACTGAGACCCACCAAGTTAAGGAATTAAGTATTCTGAAAAATCTCCTTAGTTCCTCCGCCAGAA
Source organism: Aethalodelphis obliquidens (assembly GCF_003676395.1). NCBI lineage: Eukaryota > Metazoa > Chordata > Mammalia > Artiodactyla > Delphinidae > Aethalodelphis > Aethalodelphis obliquidens. The sequence continues at coordinate 8,264,371 of NW_020837984.1, read as the reverse complement.
TTAGAATTCCCAGCACCTGGCCCCATATGGTACCAATCATTAGTTCTGCTTCCTTGTTTGTCTCCATCAGACTGTGAGCTTCTTCAAGGCAGGTGTTTAGTCCGGTTAATCAGTTATCTCCTGGGCTGTGTTCCTCAGAGTGTGGCCTGAGACCACCTTCAGCAGTAACACCTGGGATATTTGATAAAATACAGTCCTGGATCTCACTTGAGGAGATTTAACAAGCTCCCAAAATAATTCTAATATATACTACAGTTTGAGAATTATATTGGAGTTTAATACAATTCCCAGCACATAGCAGGTGCTTAGCAATTTCTGAATGAATGCATGAGTTGTATGAAAAAAATTAAAAGCCACATCTCAGATCTCTAATGAAGAAAACAGCATCAGTGAATAAGTAAACTGATCATATGTATTTTCAATTAAAGTGATCAAATGTACAGTTGACCTTGAACAACATGGGTTTGAACTGTAGGAGTCCATTTACACAAAGATATTTTTCAATTGTAAATACTACAGTACTACATGGTCAGTAGTTGGCTGAATCCTTGGATTTGGAGGAACTGGGGATACCAAGGGCCAACTATAAGTTATAAGCAGATTAACCCCCAGAGTTGTACAAGGGTCAATTGTATTTTTTAAACACTTTTTAAAATGTGCTTAAAACACATTTTAAAAAATTTAAAAACACATTGAAAAATGACAAGTATTACAATAATATTTCCTCCACTTCAAATATTTAACAACATTCCTGTTATGATGTCAGTAATATACTTACAATACCAGCATAGATGATGTGATAGATATGAATGTGTCAGATAAACTTCAACTTCACAGGCAATCAACTGTCCTAATTGAGAAGCCAGGTGGAGGGAGCAATGTATCAGACAGATACAGTAATCATAAGCACTTTATCCATAATGTGATCAACATTTGAGACACAGCTAACCGCATAGTGAATATCAAAAATGGGGTTTATAAGTAAAATATTTATAAGTAAAATAGCTTGTTGGCTAACAAGATGAATGTTAGAAGTGTGTTTCATTACTAAAATTAAATATCAAGGAATTGTAAATTAAATATTTTATAGTTATTCTCCACTACTAAATAGAGGATAAAAATCCAGCAAGACCTATAGCTTTTACTTTTAGAGATGGTGCCCAGAGTTGATCCCCTTTACAGTCCTGTATCTAGCCATTGGTTTGGGAGCATTTCTGGGTGTCTGATGCTAACTAGAAGGGTAACTGACTTTTGCCTTGTGAATGCTAGTTTTATTGAACCTTTCATGCAAGGTTATGGTCTGAATGACGAAATGAAGACAGCACAAAGCTTCTTCCTTCATGGACTTTACAGAACAGGTTGTCATGAATTGTTTTGTGCCTGCATGCTAATGAATGTTTGTTTAAAAAGTATCTGTATGTGGCAGAATGTGGTCATTTCTTTATAATCTGACAGTAAGAGTGCAAAGAGACACCTTCAAACTTTTCAGTGGTCACCACTATCTACCAAAAGAAAAGAAAGTAAACAAAAACAGAAAACCCCTAAGATTTACAAATGATCAACTTGGTTTAGGTCAATTCACAACAACTACATCTAGATTTTTTTCCCAGTGATACAGTTTATATAGTGTCTGGACAGTTGTTAAATATAAAACACAATCCAATGGTCTTTAAAATTTCTTAACCAGAAAAATTTTAGTAAACAAGTCCTGGAATTTTATATAGTAGGCAGCTAAAAATCACCATCCTCACATCATTAAAAAAAAAAAACCTTTCTGATACTGACACTCTTTATAGGATCAATATTGATTCAGTGTCACAAATAACATTAAATAAAGAAAGACAGGAAAGTTGGGTTATCTACTACCAGAGACATACCACACCATTTAAAAACATGAGGTAAATGAGGTTTTTCAGGGACACTAGCATACATGAGGACAATCTAGGGTTAAATCATCATTCATATAGCTTTAAAATTCAAGCATCATCACTGCCATCATTACAAAAAGGACAAGGAACATTCAGTTTGTGCAAGGAAGTGGAGAAGAGATGTAAAACCCAATTATGGGATGCACATGACTAGCACAGAAAACTACTGAATACTTTAGGCTTTCTAAGTTAGAGACAGCATGTTTTCTCCTTTATGTGATGAAACAGCACCTACGCATTCTACCCCAAGAGGACTTTTAAAGTGATGAATCTATGCCTGAATTTGAATGTGGTGGTTTCTAAACGAGACATGGTGGTCATATACAATGCTTTCATATCCATCTTCAGGTAAGTTACTTTAGCAGCTCGTATGGCCAATTCCAAACCGATCTGCAGGGTATGGATAAAATGCCATTGTTAGAGTACATACTTCTTTTCTTGTACTTCCAGATTCTGGTGCCATGGAATACAGTTTTCACAAACATTTACTTGATTTTGAACCAAGTGGATTGTTTTTTAAAAGTTATTTTCTGCCTACAGGTAACTAAAAGAATATGAAAAGTTAGAGTAACTCTTTACTCTGTATCTAGTCCTCATATTGATGCCCCAGCTTCATAGTTTCCAGTATAATTAAATACTTTAGCTAAATATTTTTGAGTGTTGAGCTTGCTTCAGGGCAAGTTGTAGGATATTCTTTCTTTAGATTAAAAAAAATCATATAGATAATTACCATAGCTTTCTGTGATGTTTTAGGTACAGCTTTGTCTAAGAGCAGGAAGGTAGGTAGGTGATTTCTAAAAGTACTTTTCAGCTCCAGGGTGTTAAAAAAAGTCTTAAACCTTCTGAAGTTGAAAAGTCATAATTAACCATTAAAGTTTAAAATTGAACAATCACATACAGTTAAGGTATAATTCTCTGGAATATAGCACCAAAAAAAAGAGATAATATAAAGATCAGTTAACATTTTCAGCTACAAATCAGCAATATTATTAAAATGCAAGATTCAACACCTTAAATTACCACCATTTAAAATAAATAAGTTATCTGGTTATAGGGAACTTCTTCAATAAGCAATAATGGATAACACTATTTGTATACATGGATCTACTACACAGCTCCCTGTAAGAATTGTATAATCTCCCCAATCCTAATCACATGTAGAGTTCTTTTCTTTAAAGTATTTAATACAAAAGCTTGAAGACTATTTTTCACATATAGAAAAGACTAGAGAGACCGTATGACAACATACTGCTCAGACCTTTTCCTGCAGTGAAAATGTTTAAGCATTTCTTACATCATGGATTTCTATAATTCTAGCAGCTGCTTAAGTCAGATCAATAACAACAAAACTCACTACAATGACAACTTACCATGTGTTGAGTACTATTCTAAGCAGATGTGTTAATGTACAACACTCCTTCATGAAATAGGTATGTTACTATTCTCACTTTACACGTGACTAAAATGAGGTACAGAGAGGTTCATCAACTTTCCCAGGACTACACAGCTAGGAATATCCAAAACCTGCACTCTTTTTAAAAAAAATCTATTTCTTTATTATTTATTTTTGGCAGCGTTGGGTCTTCGTTGCTGCTTGCGGGCTTTCGCTAGTTGCGGCGAGCGCGGGCTACTCTTCGTTGCGGTGTGCGGGCTTCTCATAGCAGTTGCTTCTCTTGTTGCAGAGCACGGGCTCTAGGTGCGCAGGCTTCAGTAGCTGTGGTGCGTGGGCTCAGTAGTTGTGGCTTGCGGGCTCTAGAGTGCAGGCTCAGTAGTTGTGGCACACGGGCTTAGTTGCTTCATGGCATGTGGGATCTTCCCTGACCAGGGCTTGAAACCGTGTGCCCCGCATTGGCAGGCGGATTCTTAACCAGTGTGCCACCAGGGAAGTCCCAAAGCCTGCACTCTTAACCACTCCAACCACTATACTAAAAAGCCTCTGAAGAAGCAGACAATTGGCTGCACCTGGCAGTTTGCAGCAACAGAAGAGATTTTCACAGAAAAATATTTTTCTATGAAACAAATATTACATTTCATTCCACTTACATCTCCTTCCCTATTTCCATATATTCCAACACCCTTTATAAAAAAAATAACCTATGTTTTCACACCAGCTGCTCTAACAGCACTTACAAAGTTAATAACCATTTTTCTCATTTGTTTAGTGACCTACTTTGAGATAATTATTTGATCTTCACTAACACCTCGTTAAATAGGTAAGGCTGGTGCAATTACACTGTTTTCAGATGAGGAAGGAAACTTAGGCTCAGAAAGTTTAAACTTGCTACAAGTTTATCAGGACATATTTAAAAGAGTTTAAATCCTATTATCAGTTCTAGTACTGCTTTCATTTGCAGGGTTTTGTTTTCGTTTGTTTGTTTTTTGTTTTTTTGAGGTAGATGTAGGATGAAAAGTGTTCATGTCTAGGTGTCCTCCATCCACTATCAAAAAGACAAGAGGCTTGCCTGTTAAGCAAAAGGAGTTGTGTTGAAGTGAAACGAACTTGGTTGGCCCTTCACATAATACAGCAGCATGCTGGGCTAGCATATTTTTGTTTATGTATAAACATACCAGCAAAGGCAAGTACTCTTAAAGGTATTATCTTTGAAACTAAAGTCTTAAACAGACTTTTACTTGGAGAACATTATCTAGCAAGGGTTATTTCAGGTTAACTATTGATAAAAATTTCAATTCAGTTCCTTTGGCTTTTATGCAATTATTACCATTCTATGGGAAGAGCTTTCTGCCAATCAAACTGTGCCTGTAGGGCTGGGATGTGTCTGGTGTGGCATCTAGTGCACTATTGGTGCTCAAATTATAATACAAGCAACAACAACTACCACCAGGTTACTGCATGCAAAGTGATCTGACACAAAAGCCATGCATAGCTAAGAGTCAGAACTGCAAGCAGTATTTCAGCACTTTTTTTTTCTTGGCCACGCCCCTCGACTTGTGGGATCCTAGTTCTCCATGCAGGGATCGAACCTGGGCGCTGGGCAGTGAAAGCACAGTGTCCTAACCACTGGACCGCCAGGGAATTCCCTGAACACTTCTTTTAAAAGCGAATAGCAATTTGTATATGATGTTTACATGTTCATAATTTAACAGTCAGAATATGTTTTGCATAGGACAAAAAAGGAATGATTATTTAGTTTGGTTTTCCTAAATGCTTGTCTTTTTTTAAGAAAATAGGATCCTTTCACGCACGGGGCTCAAAAGTTTCACAGAAGCTAGGGAAGGTAAAACTAAGGAAGTGTACCTCTATTCATTAGGTTTAAAAAATGTGTGTGTATGTGTGTGTGTGTTTCCAGAGAAGGGGATGAGGGAGGGGGGAAAACTGAGAAGACAAAGGAAAAGATTTGCCTCTGCCTGTTTTTAAAAATTAGAAGAAATCAGAAGTCATGAAAAGAGGTGTTCAAGAAAGATAAAAATTTGAACATCATTAAACCTGTAATAAAACGCGCTATACTTAGGTTTTATTCACAGGGTTTTTGAGAGGATGGAGTAACATAAAATATAAGAAAGTGCTTTGTAAATGGTACATACTATAGAATTTAAAGTATTAAACTGCATTGCAACTTTGAATAAGGCATTATTCATTAGTGATTAAAACTTTACGTTTAAAAACTCTAACAATGAAAAGTATAAGTTCTATGTGGGGAAAAATAATGACAGTAAAAATTTAACAGTGTGTTTCTTGTATACTTAAAAACTATCAACATATGGTTAAATGAAAAAAGCAATACAAAATATTATTATTATGCTTTTGCTGTGTATTTAAAAGGTGATATGTGTATTTCTGGAGATATACAAAGGAAACCTAATATTAAGTTCTCTGAGAAAAAGAAAAGAGGGACAAAGTAGGGAGACCGACTTTTTACTCTTTCGTATTAGTTTTTAAAATAAACTTTGGCCAGCTATTACTTTTCAAAAAAAATTAATTTTAAAAACGAATAATGAGGGGCTTCCCTGGTGGCGCAGTGGTTGAGAATCTGCCTGCTAATGCAGGGGACACAGGTTCAAGCCCTGGTCTGGGAGGATCCCACATGCCGCGGGGCAACTAGGCCCATGAGCCACAACTATTGAGCCTGTGCGTCTGGAGCCTGTGCTCCGCAACAAGAGAGGCCGCGATACTGAGAGGCCCGCACACCGCGATGAAGAATGGCCCCCACTTGCCACAACTAGAGAAAGCCCTCGCACAGAAATGAAGACCCAACACAGCAAAAATAAAAAAAATAAAAATAAAAAAAAACACCAAATAATGAAAAAAGTGGAAATTTTGACTTTCCTGTTTTACTACTGAAAGCTTGGTAAAAATAAATAATTTCAAGGAAAAAATTCAAGTTTATGCAAATTTTTTGAAAAGATAATGTTATTTAAGACATTACATTAAAAAAAATAAAACAGAGATTCAACATTTGTTTTTGTTTCCCAAGACCCCACTGTCTTCCACTAAGAATTGGATGTAGCTTTTCAGATCATAGTAATGGCATGGGTAGCTTCAGTGTCAGAATTCATGTTCATTTGCGTGACTATTACTGCCTTCTGAACTCTAAAAAATTAACTCCAAATTTGTGAGGCATAAAGTAGGCGTAGGCTTAAGTTTCTTATTTAGCTATTTTTGAAGTAGTTCAGTTGTTTTATTTTGAAAGGAAGGAAATTCCCTTTAAAATGTAGGGAAAGAGGGCTTCCCTGGTGGCGCAGTGGTTGAGAGTCTGCCTGCCGATGCAGGGGATGCGGGTTCGTGCCCCGGTCCGAAAGGTCCCACATGCCACAGAGCGGCTGGGCCCGTGAGCCATGGCCGCTGAGCCTAACGCGTCCGGAGCCTGTGCTCCGCCAATGGGAGAGGCCACAACAGTGACAGAGGGCTGCGTACGGCAAAAAAAAAAGTAGGGAAAGAAAATGTTCTGTGGACATTTCAATAGCAAAAATTTCAATATTTCTAATCGATTTGATCAGTTCCTTCTTGTTTAAAATTTTAATAATATAATGATAGCCTAAAAACATGGAAACATAGGAAAAAAATTTTATTTCTTCATTTAAAATCAGGAATTATGGGCTTCCCTGGTAGCGCAGTGGTTGAGAGTCTGCCTGCCGATGCAGGGGACACGGGTTCGTGCCCCGGTCCGGGAAGATCCCACATGCCGTGGAGCGACTGGGCCCGTGAGCCATGGCCACTGAGCCTGCGCGTCCAGAGCCTGTGCTCCGCAACGGGAGAGGCCACAGCAGTGAGAGGCCCGTGTACCGCAAAAAAAAAAAAAAAATCAGGAATTATACTGATTTCTTAGAAAGTAAGTACACTGCCATGAAAAACATATTTTATATGTATTACTTGATAAAGAAAGTTAAAAAAGAAAGTTATCAACACACTATATTATATTCTGTAAAAGGAAAAAAACTCAACTAGTACAGGGATTGAAACAGGAAACACAGAACCATATTTATTTTTTGATACTTGATTAGGCAGAATAACAGAGTAAATCCTACTGTCTATATATACTAAGAAAGGAGATGCCAGATCCTCAGAGAATAGTTAGGCTACCTTAAAAGGCAAAGCATTTCACACCCTAGAATGCAAAAACCTATAACTCTTACGACAATCAAAAAAACCAATTCAAATATAATCTAGTAGTCTTGATCCACAACCGAATATCCCTATTTGGAAGGCAGGAATTCTGACTTAACTTTAGAGATACAATTGGCTTTTTTAGAGCAACAGAAATTAACAAAGGTTATTCATATGATGCTGAGAAGGAAGATTCAGAAAGGGTCACCCAGTTATATTTCCAAGTAGTGTCCAAACAAGCTGTTTAAGAAGAACTAAAGTCAGCACTAGAATCCCTGGAAGTAATTGATGTATTCTAGTAAAAGTAAAGTCCTAAAATTAAATACCAAGCTCCATTTTTATCCTGATAACCACTTTAAACTGGAATTATCTACTAGGGAAAGATGGAGAATGGAGAAGAAGTTTTTTGAAGAGGTTTATTGGGAAAAGAGTAGAAAAGACCAGCTGAGCCAAGAAGGAGCAGAAGGATGAAAAAGACTGACATTTCAGAATATATTATTTCTCTTTATATATTACTTTAAGAGTCCTTTGAGAAGAATGCTAAAATCTTAAAAGTGTAAAAGCCATCAAGCCAAATTTATACCATACCTGCTCTTTCTGTTTTTTAAGATCAAAATCCTTATGCCTGCTACTATCTATTAGGGAAGGAAGAAAACCTACTTTTTATCAAGGGCCGTTGACCCATAGGAAAAAAATTAAAATAAAACAAAAGACAATAACTTAGGGTTATACAGATACTTTTTAAATGAATTTTGTATATTTTAAAAAGGAAAAATCTAAAATTTCTCTAATCTGAATCTACAGTTTATCCAAACTTTAATACCCAAAAGGGTCAAAGAACAGGTTTTAACAAGGAAGAAAAGTGGAAAAGAATCAGTGAGCAGGTGTAGATGGTGAAGAGGGGCTTGAGGGTAAGACCAGTTCTGAAGGTGGTGGGAAAAATGGTGAGCACAATGGTGAAACTGTACTAATCCCTTGAGGAACTTTATCGAGAAAGAAAAACTGAATGAATTGGCAGGGAATAACTAGTATTTGTATTTCTAAAATGCTGCTAGCTAGGCATGGACAGTTTGAATTGGAGATTCAATAACACTTGTCTAAAGTTGATAAATCATGAAATAGAGTACAAGTATATCATATAGAGCTAAAAGCATGGAGGGAACCACCTGAAGAACGAGAATCTGAAGCCATTATAAGAGGCTGCCTCAAGGGAGTGGGCTGGACATAGGAACAGAGGGGCAGGAGAATGTTGACTTTCAGTAAAAGTTCTTCCATACTGTTTGATTTGTTAACATGTGCCTGCCTTGAAAAAAATAAAAACATAATTTTTAAACTCATAAATTAGAAAGGGCCTGAGCTGTGTTAAAAGTTGTTGTGTGTGTGTTTTGCTAATTCCATCCAAAGGTTCTTGTCAAAAACAGACTTGATTTTTTTTTTCTGTGTATACACACATTAGTTACGGATGATTAACAAAGTATTCATTCTTCTATTTGCTTTGGCTGAGAACTGACTTGTGTTAGTGTTAAGGAAATATTTCACTTTATATGGAGAAGATATGAAGGGTTGCTTATTTAAATATACATAAGGTAAGGTAAAAGAAAGGGTTTATACATGTTTCAGCCTCACAAACAATAAAAATATTTAACTAGGTCGAAGTGTACAGTTTATCCAACTTAGAAACTAGGGAAAATGCTATGTATCTTTTCTCTCTTTATCCAAAATAGCTTTGTGAACTTATCTATTTAGTACTTTAATTTTGGTGGAATGGTAAAGCATTTATTCAAAGAAGATTTGATATCAAATATGACAGAAGCAATCATAATCATTTTCTTTACTTTTAAATATGCAGAGGCTTTTTAAAAATAAATTTTATAAAAAGAGTAAAAAGTAGCTGTATTGCAAAATCAGAGTTCCTCAACTTTAGGGTATCTGAAAATAAGTACCCGAATTTAGCCTGACAAATGGTCACTTAAAGTGCCTTTACTTTTCAGATGTACATTTAAAAAATAATATTCACTTGGAAGAAAAGTTTTCACATATGAAGAATCAGTAAGAGATGCAAATCTATCCTTTTAATAATTTTTATAAATATCACTTTTCTAAACAAAACTACTTTATCCAGTAAACAAGAAATACCAGTTATAGTAATTTAATTTCTGTCAACACCTGTTTGATTTAAAAAGAAGGTAGTCAAAACCAGTAATATGATTTAATCTATCCTGTAACTGACTTTTGAGTAGACTTTTACTAATTGGGTCCACCAATATAGGTTGGAGTAAAGAAAAATAAAAGTGTATAGGGAAAAAATGCTGTGGACTATTTAGAAACTGGTCACTAAAGAAAAGAGAAGAGAGCATGGATTTGAGGTCAGTTCCCAGATCTCCATTTTATTCCTAAATTGCTAATAATATCAACTTATAAAGAAAGAATTAGACAAAGGATGGAAATTAGGAATGAGGGCAAGGATAAAAAATACTGCAGATGATTTGGACATCTAGGACCACTTGATGGTACTATAGAAATTTATAGTAAGCAAGACTTCAGATCCAGGGCTTAACTTCACAGACAGCTCCTGTGACACAAGTACCCTTTCCTCTCATTTTCCTTCTTTCCTAACACATATGATTGGCACCTACTGTTTCTTTTCAATCCCAGATAAATTTACTCCTCCTGTATTTTTTTTTTACATTGGAGGATGAAAAATTTAGTCTTTTCTATTTCTCCCTTCTTTCTTTAGTAGATCATATGAAGCATAGAGCCATTACTTATAAAATAAATATCACTATAAAATAAATATCACTATCAGTTTAGACTAATTCTTTTCAACCTCCTGAAAGGTAATAAGACCTTTCTACCAAATTATATGGAGCAATCTCAGGTAGCTCCCTTCAATTTTATTTCATTTTTACCACACACACCCCCTACTCATCACCTTCATTTTATATGATCTACTTGTTGACATGTATCCATTGAAATCTATTTCTAAATTGAACTCTGAATCTAGTCACCAAAACTGTCCTTGAATCAACAAGACCATTCCAAAAGCCTGAGTGAATGATGAGTTTTGTACAATAATCTGAAGTCCTATATATTTTCACTAGGTCAAGCTATCACTAGAGTGATTTCCAAAGAGAGAGTTATTGCAGATGCATAGCTCACTCAAACATGTGGAGGTCCACTCATAGCTCACAACTGGGAAGCAGTTCTGAGTGGAACTGCTTTTTTATACTAATGCAAAAGTATCAGCTCTAAAAGCACTTCTACAAAAACCTGAAAAGGACACAGGTATAATGCACATTTTAAAATAAGAAATGTAATAACATTAATGATGAATTTAATCTACTCTAAATGCAAACAAGGAGTAGCAACCTAAAAAAAATTATATAACATGCATATGTTCAAAACAAAAAAGAACAATACTAAACTAAAATCAATTTATTAAAATGATGGGATTATGGATATTTTTCTCCTTTTTAATATTTCCAGTACTGTCATTATATCAGTTGTGTAATAAATACAAAATGTTTAAAAGACCCATTAAGCTCTAATAAAAAAAAATAAATCTAAAAGACAAAAAAGTTATATATGTATATATTAATTTTATTTGCACACTATTCCCAGCACCTCTGACTCACGGAATTTATCCCAACAGAGGCCTTCTTCAGGCATGAAACTAAGAATGGTGTAGGTATCAGGGCTTAAATGTCTCACTCCAAGTTTATTGAGAATGAAATCAATTGGACACCCATTTACCCATTTATTGGATATTTATAAGTACATAGCATCTTGCTAAGTATTGTCTGTTTACAAAATAACATACTCTTCTTACCCTTAGGTAGCTGCCTAAAATTATCAGGGAGAGACAAGACTGTCACATGGAAAGTTAAATAATAAGGTAAAATAATTTTTAAAAAAATATGCAAGTTTAGTATATGAATAAGTGACAAATTCATTTTTCAAACACTCATTGAGGGTCTACTATTTGTAAAACTTTATTCTAAGTGTGGAAATCAGTTAGGTACACTTAAACTTCTGTCACTCCAAAAATAAGCCAAAAAATGGGATGTTTTGAGAAGGAGAAAGGAATTAGGAACCACCAATCTATCTGAACTGTAGGACATTCCTGGCTTACAGAGACAGATCTCATGTTAAGGGACAATCATTTTGTAGCTCACAGAACTGGAAATACATGCCCTATTCTTTAAACTGGCTTAGACAGCAGCTATGTAGCATTTTAATTAACTATCACTATTGACATACCTTAAAAGCACAGATCTGAAATAATGCACTGTAAGTAGTACTTGTAAGCCAATATTAATCCAAGTTTAACCTATATATAACAAAGTGTCCAATGTTGTATCTAGATTGTAAGGAGAAGGTTGGGTATAACACAACTGAATTCAGAAATGCTGAAAGGAAACTGCTTTAGGAGCAAAGTTCTAAATAGTTAGCAATATGCAGAGAACAAACATTGTTGCCGAGCATTATTTTTTGAATGCCAGGACAGAAATTTACACATCAACATTAAAAATAACCCTATTTTGGGACTTCCCTGGTGGTCCAGTGGTAAAGAATCTGACTTCCAATGCATGGGATGCAGGTTTGATCCCTGGTTGCAGAACTAAGATCCCACATGCCACGGGCAACTAAGCCCGCAGGTCACAACTACTGAGCTCGCGCACCTCAACGAGAGAGAGAAAACCCGCATGCCACAACTAGAGAGAAGCCTACGTGCCGTAACTGGAGGGAAGACTGCACGCCACAAGGAAAGATCCCGCACGCCTCAATGAAGACCCCGCATGCCACAACTAAGACCCGATGCAGCCAAAAAAAAAGAAAAAATTAAAATAAATAAATAATAAAATATCCCGCCCCCAAATAACCCTATTTTAAATCAACCTCTAGTTTATATATCTAAACTATCATAAATATTATTAAAGAACATCTGGTAACTATTCTTGATCAAATAATATTTCTGTACTTCTCAATTTTAATAACAAATATAAACTATATATTTTAATTATTCTATAAAGAAAAATTTAGTCATTTGTATATATATTAAAAGGTAATTAAAAGTTGATCTCTTACAAAGCTTAATTAAACTAACTACAAATCTGTTACCTAACAAACTTGATGTCAGAACTTATTTTAAAAATTTTTACACTTATTTTCAAATAATTATAATTTACATTTTTATATTGACCATCTTTCAAAATGAAACTAAAGCATTTCACAGCTTATATTATTCAATAAGTCTATTTGTTTAAAATATTAGCAATTTAAAACAACTTATAATTAACTGAGGTTTTAAACTTGAGTGTATAGCTAGTATACAGACATGATCTGAAGCAGGTGATCTTGTACACTGAACTTAAATGAATAATCCAGATGTGGCTGCTGGATATTCTGACCTTGTTTTGTTTTGTTTAATTACTATCAAATAATCAACCTCAATAAAACAGATCTTTACCTATTAAACCTTTGATTACAAATATTTTTTCTTACAATAAATTAAAGTCCATTTTTCTAAAACAGCTGAATTATGTTCTATTTGAGGAGATACAAAAAGCAAACATTTAAAATCATGTTATCTCAGTTGTACACATGAAACATATAATGTTATAAACCAATGTTACCTCAATAAAAAATAAATTAAGAAAAAATCATGTAACCACATATATGCAAATACTTTAAGTTGGCAGGTAGAACTTTAGAGTGGGGATCAGGAAAATGAATGAAAGTGAGTAGTTTGCTACTAATTAGCAATACGACTTTGGACTAGTTATTAGATCATGATAATTCTGTTAGATCATGATATTCTGTTCTAAAGTAACAGAATAACGTGATAGTGGGTTATAAAACTTAAGGAAAACAAAAATATTATAACACTAATTTGAAATATATGAACTATCAGAAAGCAATGCTTTCAAGATAAACAAAACCCAGGAGCAATAGTTGCATATGCCTGTGATCATTTAATGGTGGTATGAACAACGAAGTTTACAAAACAGGATAGTTCATTTAAGGATACCACTTGCAGAAATATTTAATTTACAAAGCCAGAAACTATTGACAAGTAACAAGAGAATTATACTGAAATATTTTACATTTTACTTTACAGAGTCCTGTTACACTCTGTAAAACTCACATGTAGAAACTAAAAATATTTAACATGAATGATCACTAAAACTAAAACATAATAAAAGTATGTATCGGGATAAAGCCGATTTCTCTTAATAACACACTACCAGCCACATAATGCTTACAATGAATTAACACTATTTTCTGTAAAATTGTGAAATTCTCTGAAGATTTAATGTTCAAACATGCCACCATCAAGCACCTAATAAAATACAACTTTAAATAAAAGTAAATAATTTACTTCCTATTACTAATCTGATACAGGTATTACTGGAGTCCAATTTTCTTTCAAAGGTGTATTTTTTCAAAGAACATCCAGACACCCAAACATTATTTAAAAAACAAAAGAAAAATTAAAAAAAAAAAACTTTGTGTTAGACATTGTCCCAGGACTATATTTTGACATTTTTAGCAACCTGACAAACCACTCTGTTTGCTTTCTTCTGCCAATACAAATCAAGCCAAGAAGCAGTTTCTTCATTATTTCATTCAATGTCATAAGACTACACTATGCTAGGGTAAAGGTCAATCATCAATAATGCATGCTGTTGCTACAGTTGAAATATAAATGTTCATCTGGGCCCTGTTTCAAAGCTGGCCCATTGTAACCTATTTAATAAGACCTATAAAACTAGGAGGATGTGGGAAGACCAAGAAGTATAAAATACCCTTTTCCCACTAAACTTTGTTTGCCAGCATCCTATAGAAAATTAAAGAAGGTACTTAGAGAACTTTAGGTAGCTGGCATCAGAAAAGTTTTCTTTTTTTTCTAGTAGCTTTAACAATTTCATGTTTTAAAAAAATTTGCAGGAGTGCTACCCAGCAGGCATCTATGACAGCATCATGAGGTTTCAGATTTAGTGTGAATGGCTGGATAAAGTTGGACACTGACAGTTTTGTATATGCTGAAAGGCACCAGGATGGAATGCCATATTCAGCAATTGGGTATGAGACTGCAGTGCAGTGGGTTGGAAGATGTATGCATTGGCACTCTGTGTGGAACCAGTAGGCTTGCTGAAAAGGTTACTGCAGTCTTGACTTTGGCAGCTGTCTTCTTTAAGTGATCATGAAAGAGTTAGGAGTGAGATCTAGAGTTAAATCTATGAAGATCAGAAGTCGTGCACGTTTGAAGCACTGCCTGTCCTTTGTAACATTAAGTCAGAAACAGAAGCATGGAACAGTCTTGTGGGGGGGGGGTTACATAACTGAGAAAGTGTCACATTTTAGAACGCTCAGGTAATTTAACTCTCAACTTTCAGGGTGGCATTTAAGTTAAACCATCAGCCAATGTAATTATGTAAATGGAAGAAGCAACTTTGTAATATGTAAGTATGAATATCACCAGGTTAAGAGCCCCAAGCTCTTTGTCTACTATACGTCTGTGTCTTTCCAATGTACATTCTGAATCGTCTGCCTCCAAAAGCAATTTGTGATGACTACTCAGTCTCAAGGAACACTTTTAGGTAAGGACTAAAAATTACTCTTAATACTACTAAGGACTACTCTGTGCTACTGTTCTTGACTGGATTTATAAAGGAAAGGCAATGCCTCAAACATGTACAATTTCTGGCCTTCACGTGTGACACTGGATCTCACTCTTAACTCTTCACAAACACTTAAAGAAGACAGCTGTCAAAGTCAAGCCACTTCCACAGGACATATTCTTTTTGCAGTGACCCCCTCCCACTTTTTCCCCCACCACTAAATCAAATTTTTTTTCTCATCAGAGCTAAAATATAGCAAGACAGAATTATTCATGCACACAAGTGGTGTTTCACATATCTGTGCTGCAGCACCTAATACAGGATCACAGCATGCCTTCAACATTTGCAATTAGGTCCTGAAATCATATGACTCTATTGGGTATAGATTAAATACTGCACAGGTTTTTGCTAGAGATCACCCTATTAGTGGACCTTCAAAAATAGGTACAAAGAACTAAATACAAAGTTAAGTAAAATAATTTCTTAGTAATAAAATAGAGAATAGTTGTTTTTAATTAAAGATAGGCCAAAAAAAAAAAAAGCCTCTTAAAAGCAAGCACGATAAAACTGAAAGGAAAAGTATATAGTTAAACTGGAATTTCAAGCTTCTAGATTCTAGAAACAGAGTTCTTTTAAGTATTCTGATCTTTTAAAAAACTAAAGTTAGATTTTTTTTTTACATAGGAAAAATCCATGATTGTTACTCTAAATGATAGATGAATAGACATATGCAACACCCCTCCCCACCTCCATTATTAAAATTTATTTTTTAAATTGGGATAATTTGATCTTTAAGAAGGGCGTATCACAAACACATATTAATCATGACAACATATCCTAGTGGGCAGAAGTTGGTTAATTTAAATAAGAGGAAATCCACTAATATTTGATATCATAAAGAAAAAGTCCATATAAACCCTAAAAAATAAACTTTTCAGCAGCTAGAGTATTTTTAAGTAATGTCGAAGAATACTACAGAATTATTCTATAATTGTAAAAGTATTCTTAGCACGTGAAAGAAAACGATTCTAAACTACTTTATTTAACGAGAGGCATTCTTTAAAAATCCTTTTTCCTGGCACTAAAACTAAACTGTCACTAAAAGAAAAGCAGAAAAGATTCCCCAAAAGCCCTCAATCTAAAATACAATTAGTATTCTGAAGTAAAGAAACAATCCCATTCCATCCCCAAAATCACAACCTTAAAGAGTTGCTACTTAAATATTAGCCAGTGCTCTGTGAACCATTTTATATTAAAATTGGATAGTTCTAAACATCACACATATAAAAAGTATTGTTTGACACAGTGCCATTTTGATGATAAATTGCAATCTATAGCTCAAATAATTCTACCCAGGGATTAACATTTCAGAGGCTGAGCCAGAGATTATGTGTGTGGATCTTGAATTTCATCATCTCCCTTTGGCACAATAGCTTATTCTTCCTTTTTTCATCTATTCTTTCATGAAGGGTCAGGAAAGCTTAGCCTTGCTGTTGCATTCATTTCATCTCTACATTAACCAGATACCTTGCAGTCTTTAGTTCTTATGTGTTATTCCATTACAAATGCTATACTGCGCTATAGTATGGCTAATGAGGTTTGTACCAAATCAAAGGGTGCCATCAAGTGGTTATAATACTCTAAACAGCATTACACTAAATGACTATTCCAGATAGACTTTCTTCAATATAAACAAACTGTGCCAATCCTCAATGAAAGAACATATTACTGGGGGTAAGGAATGGGGAACTAACCATATTAATTTTTGTTCTTTATTTTCTATCCTTCAGAGATTGCTTTTCTACATGTTATATTTATGAAGTACAATTTTAGTGTCAAACTTAGGATTAATATTTATGTCAGCAGATTATCAAA
Organism: Aethalodelphis obliquidens; assembly: GCF_003676395.1. Lineage (NCBI taxonomy): Eukaryota > Metazoa > Chordata > Mammalia > Artiodactyla > Delphinidae > Aethalodelphis > Aethalodelphis obliquidens. The sequence goes on along the minus strand of NW_020837984.1, from coordinate 8,247,380 downwards.
TGATATTTATTAGGCAAAATTCAGGCATGAGAGCGTTACTGGGAACTAAATTTATCCACCAAAATTCATCACTAGATTAATAGAAGCTTATTTCCGAAAATAAGCAATAATAGTGCACATACTTAAAGAAAGACAGTGTCTTGTCAGATCTATTTCTTATTACTAATGAAAAACTGCAAGGCTATGAAATACAGCCAGTATTATTTGATCTATTTCATGCAGCCATTCGTAAGGTCTAACAAGGAACCTAGCAGTTGGTGTAAGAATGTATTTTCGGATACTTAGAAAATTTTCAACAGTCTATTCAACAGGCTACAAGGGTCATTTAGAGGTTTTTTTTTTTTTTAGCGGTATGTGGGCCTCTCACTGTTGTGGCCTCTCCCGGTACGGAGCACAGGCTCCGGACGCGTAGGCTCAGTGACCATGGCTCACGGGCCCAGTGGCTCCGCGGCATGTGGGATCTTCCCGGACCGGGGCACGAACCCGTGTCCACTGCATCGGCAGGCAGACTCTCAACCACTGCACCACCAGGGAAGCCTCCATTTAGAGCTTTGAAGATAGGAATCTAGAACTGCTCTTAGAAAACACACACAAGATAACATGTAATTCAAATGGGCCCACTCTGCAGAGATGGCTAAACTGCAGCTGCATTGAACCATCCTATACCATCAGGGAAATCTTACACACGGGTTTAAAGCATCTTCATAACTATATACTTAATTCTGGTGCAGAGAAAGTAAATTATTCAAGTTCAAAGATTACACAAGATGGAGAAAAGTAAATCATAAAAGCTAACTTGCTCTTTAGAAGATTTAATGAGCAATACTAATAAGGTAGCAAACTCCAGGCAAAACTAAAGATCCCTATGACGGCATTCGTTATTTTCTACATACCTGATGCAGACTGTCTACAAAAATATTTCTCATCACACACTTTCTTCCAGAGCCTTGCCACTCTCCCATCAAGTGGTGGAGTCTAATTCCCCTCCCTTTGAACCTGGGTAGGTTTGTGACTGGCTTGTGGCTAAGAGCGTGGGGAAGTAACACTGTAACTAGCGAGGCTAAGTCAGAAAAAGGTAATGCAACTTCCACTTGAAGAGCTGGAAGAGTCACTCCTTACATTTCCAGCTGCCACAAAAGCAGTCTGACTGCCCTAAAAGAAATCCAAACTAACCCACTCAGAGAGATGAAAAAAGCAAGGCCTTGAGACTACATGAAATGTAAAAGCCCTCTTTCCCTGCACTCCAGCCTCATGTTCTAGCCCCAAACACCTCAGACCACTGCATCCTAAAAGACTCCAAGCTACACCTGCCCAGCTAAGCCCTTCTTAAATTCCTGACCCACAAAAACTGTGAATAACTTGGACAATGACTACAATGAGCACAAGTGGCAGAAAATGATCATTAAGTTCCAGAGGATAGTCAGCAGACTTCAACCTGCAATGCTTACAACAACACTTAGTTGGTTACATATGGGAATGCAATAGGCATAATTATTGCCCATGAAGCTTGGAATACAGAATGGTAACAATAAGCAGAAGGTCAGAAAATTGAGATCTCCACCTCTGATAGATGAGGAAAGAATTATGTGGGTTGGAAAGAAGGAAAAATGTTTAATTCTTATGTTTCATTTTGGGCAAGGAGTCAGATGTCCTGGAAAAGACTGAACTGGTGATGCAAGATCTTAGCACAGAGGGAAAGTTTAAAACTATCTTAGGACAATCCACATAAAAATACCAGAAACCAATGTAAGAGAAAGTAGGTTATATCAGAAAGGTAAAAGAAAAGACTAAGCCTTGAGATATGTACTTTAATAAGAAAAAGAAAAAAGAATTATTTAAAGGAGTCTGGCTTGGAAAAAAATCATTCATACATACAACTGCCTTTTGTTTATATCTTTTCTCCCCACAACCTGTCCTCACCAATTCTTCACCTGTGTTCTCTCTATTGCTTAAGAATAACACAAGCATCCAAATATTCAAATATTCAAACTAGAAATCTGGAAATCACCCTAGACTCCCTGACCTCCCTCAACCCTCAGAACTGATTTAGAATTAATACTAAGAACACCACCTTCTAACCTATTGAATCTCTCTTTCTTCTTCCCTGTCTGCACCTGCTTATGCCACTGTCCTAGTTCAGGCTCCTGGATAACTGGATTAATTGCCTATCTGATCTTCAGCCCTTCAAAACTCAATTCATTCTCTATAGCAATATTTTTTTCAAACTGTAGGCTATGACCCCTTAGTGGATCATGGAATCAATTTAATGAACTGCAAAATCAATTTAGTGGCTTGCAACCAGCTTTCTAAAACATCAGGAAGAAATACTAGGGTGCATCCCACAATAGACTAAGACGTGTTTCATGAATCTTTTCTTTTTGCTATATATAGGTGCCTATGTGTGTGTACTGGATCATAATGCGAAATGTATTTCTTAGTGCTAAACACTGATCTTTCAAAATACAAGTCTGATCATTTTACCTCACTAATTAAAACTTTTTTATACATTACTAGATAGCTAACTAGAATCATGAATCAGAAGCACACAGGGTCTAAGCAAATTTGTCTGTTTTACTAGACCCATAGGTGATTCTGATGGGCAGCCAGGTTTGGGACCCAGAGACCCTTGGGATAAAGTTCAGAATCTTTCATACAGCATACAAGGCCAGCCACAATCTGGTCCTTTCTCATCTCGGTAGTGTCAACCCCTTCTGCTCTCTCCATTTTGGGTATGAAGCTGTAGCAAATTTATCTCTGTACCTTTACCAAGGTTTTTTCTTCTGTCCCTACCCCAGACCCTAACCTTCTCATACAACTTTATCTTGTGGGTAAACTTTTGAAAGTCTTTCAAGCCACAGTTCATAAGTGTTCTCTAAAGCGTTCCCCATGTCTCTGACAGACACAACCACTCCTTGACAACCTCGATGGACCTTCCACCTGCCTCTTTTCTAGCATTATCATTGTAGTCCTATCATTTGCTCATAGATCTGCCTCTCTGACTGAACTGACAACTACTTGAGAACCGAAACCTTGTTTATATCCCCAAAGTCTAGGAAGTAAATGTACAATCAACTTTATAGTACCCAGTATAATGAAGCCCAAAAACATTCATTCTGTGACCCATTAATAGGATAATAATGGTCTCTTTTACAAAGAGTTTAATCCTACTCTCCTTTGGTTGTTGTTGTTGTTTTTTAAATTGAGATATAATTGACATATAACATTGTACTGCTTTTAGGTGTACAATGTAATGACTTGTTATATGTATATATATTACCAATGATTACCACAGTAAGTTTAAACATCCATCACCACACAGTTACAATTTCTTTTTCTTGTGATGAGAACTTTTAAGATATTAGCAACTGTCAAATACACAACACAGTAGTGTTAACTAGAGTCACTGTGCTGTATACAGTTTGAAAAGCAAAAAAAAAAAAAAAAAAAAAGGCCAGTAGAAAAATAATTTTGTAAAATATCTATAGTAAAAGAGCTTGGAAGGCATATATTGTTGATTGCTTTGGTTAAAGAAGTTTAATATGTATTCAGATAATGTAAATAAATCCTATGATTTCTACTGATCTAATTAAGAGTTTTATACCTATTGCATGCCATCTGACCACTTTCCTAAACTTCTTAAGCTTAATGAGAAATGAAAAATTCTTCAAATTTATTTTACTGATTGATTTATTTCCAAATTGACTCCATTTTCAAAAGAATGCAATAATTCAGGTTTTATAAAATCAGAGCCATTAATTCAGGACAAAAACAGGAAATGAGGCCTTCCCTGGTGGCGCAGTGGTTGAGAGTCTGCCTGCAGATGTAGGGGACACGGGTCTGGGAAGATCCCACATGCCGCGGAGCGGCTGGGCCCGTGAGCCATGGCCGCTGAGTCTGCGCGTCCGGAGCCTGTGCTCCGCAACGGGAGAGGCCACAACAGTGAGTGGCCCGCGTACCGCAAAAAAAAAAAAAAAAAA